>NW_020837951.1:44865624-45139488 GCF_003676395.1 Aethalodelphis obliquidens | reverse complement strand
TGTTTGCAGATGACATGATACTATAAATAGAGAATCCTAAAGATGCTCCCAGAAAACTACTAGAGCCAATCAATGAATTTAGGAAAGTAGCAGGATACAAAATTAATGCACAGAAATCTCTTGCATTCCTATACATTAAAGATGAAAAATCTGAAAGAGAAATTAAGGAAACACTCCCATTTACCATTACAACAAAAGGAATAAAATACCTAGGAATAAACCTACCTAAGGAGACAGAAGACCTGTATGCAGAAAACTGAAAGACACTGATGAAATAAATTAAAGATGATACCAACAGATGGAGAGATATACTATGTTCTTGGATTGGAAGAATCAACATTGTGAAAATGACTATACTACCCAAAGCAATCTACAGATTCAGTGCAATCCCTGTCAAACTACCAATGGCCTTTTTCACAGAACTAGAACAAATAATTTCACAATTTGTATGGAAACAAAAGACCCCAAATAGCCAAAGCAATCTTGAGAAAGGAAAACGGAGCTGGAGAAATAAGGCTCCCAGACTTCAGACTGTACTACAAAGGTACCATAATCAAGACAGTATGGTAACGGTACAAGAACAGAAATATAAATCAATGGAACAGGACAGAAAGCCCAAGATAAACCCACACACCTGTGGTCAACTAATCTATGACAAAGGAGGCAAGAATATACAGTGGAGAAAAGACAGTCTCTTCAATAAGTGGTGCTGGGAAAACTGGACAGGTACATGTAAAAGAACAAAATTAGAACACTCCCTAACACCATACACAAAAATAAACTCAAAATGGATTAGAGACCTAAATGTAAGACCAGACACTATAAAACTCTTAAAGGAAAACATAGGAAGAACACTCTTTGACATAAATCACAGCAAGATTCTTTTTTGATCCACCACGTAGAGTATTGGAAATAAAAACAAAAATAAACAAATGGGACCTAATGAAACTTAAAAGCTTTTGCTCAACATAGGAAACCATAAACAAGAGAAAAAGACAACCTTCAGAATGGGAGAAAATATTTGCAAATGAAGCAACTGACAGTGGATTAATCTCCAAAATATACAAGCAGCTCATGCAGCTCAATATCAAAAAATAAACAACCCAATCCAAAAATGGGCAGAAAACCTAAATAGACATTTCTCCAGAGAAGGTACGCAGATTGCCAACAAACACATGAAAGTATGCTCAGCATCACTAATCACTATAGAAATGCAAATCAGAACTCCAATGAGGTATCACCTCACAGTATTCAGAATGGTCATCATCAAAAAATCTACAAACAATAAATGCTGGAGAGGATGTGGAGAAAAGGGAACCCTCTTGTACTGTTGTTGGGAATGTAAATTGATACAGCCACTATAGAGAACAGTATGGAGTTTCCTCAAAAAACTAAAAATAGAACTACCATATGACCCAGCAATCCCGCTACTGGGCATATACCCTGAGAAAACCATAATTTACAAAGAGTCATGTACCACAATGTTCATTGCAGCTCTATTTACAATAGCCAGGACATGGAAGCAACCTAAGTGTCCATCGACAGATGAATGGATAAAGAAGATGTGGCACATATATACAATGGAATATTACTCAGCCATAAAAAGAAACAAAATTGAGTTATTTGTAGTGAGGTGGATGGACCCAGAGACTGTCATACAGAGTGAAGTAAGTCAGAAAGAGAAAAACAAATACCATGTGCTTACACGGAATCTAATAAAAAAGAAAAAAAATGGTTCTTAAGAACCTAGCGGCAGGACAGGAATAAAGACACACACATAGAGAATGGACTTGAGGACACGGGAAGGGGGAAGGGTAAGCTGGTACGATGTGAGAGAGTGGCATGGACATATATAAACTACCAAATGTGAAATAGATGGCTAGTGGGAAGCAGCCGCATAGCACAGGGAGATCAGCTCAGTGCTTTGTGTCCCCCTAGAGGGGTGGGATAGGGAGGTTGGGAGGGGGAGACGCAAGAGGGAGGAGATATGGGGATGTATGTATATGTATATTTTATTCACTTTATTATACAGCAGAAACTAACACATCATTGTAAAGCAATTAGACTCCAGTAAAGATGTTAAAAAAAGATAAATAAATAAACATATGTTCAAAGAGGATATTTTTTTAAAAATCCAACTGGTAGAGAAGACCTTGTTCATGTATGTTTTAAATTATAGATAGGCTATGTTGTTCATATTCCACTGGGTACATTTAAAAAGAGGGGTAATAATTTTATTTTAAATATAAGTTTTTACAGTGTTTTGAAAATTATATCGTTTGCAACTATTATTTAAGCTTATGAAAATATTTAGATGTCAACTTAGAAATTTGCCATGGGTGCTTATTTTTCAAAATTTATTTATGAAGTACTTGAGCCAAATATTTGAAGAGCACTACACTATACCCACACCATTTGCTCAAATGTATACCAAACTGAATTGAATTGAATTGATTGAATCAGGAGCAATACAAAGGAGAACTAGATTTGTATGCTACTAGCATTGTCCTTTTACTCCATCTTATGGTAGCAGTCAACAAGTTAATTACTATTTCCTTGAAACACTCTTCTCAGGCATATTATCACAGTACATGCTACTGATATTTTCTTTACTTTACCGACTGTTTTTTCTAAGTCTTTTCTGGTTTGTCCTTGTCTGTTTAGCCTCTAAATGTTGGAGTGCCCAGTGACTCAGTTCTTGGCTCTCTTCTGTAACTACACTAGTCTTCTGGCTTTAAATGCTATTTGCTGATAACCACCAACTTTATATCTTCATTCCTTATCTCTCCTATGATCTCCAAACTATTATATCTGTCTACTTTATATCTCTACTGAATGCTTAATAGTTGCAACTTTAATATAATGAGTCCTAAAAAGAACTCTTTGTTTCTCTCCACTTACCAAACCATTTCCTGTTCCATTCTTACCCATTTAAGCTAATGAATGTTCCACTTTTCAGCTCAGTTGCTGTACTCAAAAATCTGGGTGTCATCATTTATTTCTCCCTTTGTTCACTTTAAATATATCCAATCCATTAGTAAGTAAATTTAGCATTAGTTTCAAAGTATATCCTGAATCTAATAATTTTTCTCCATCTCCACTGTTAATACCTGATCCAAACTACTATTATCTCTCTTTGGAATTTCTGATATAGCTTCCTCAATAATCGTTCTTATTCATTCTATAATATATCTCCACATTGCAGACAGTGTGATTTTAAAAGACAAAAGTTTATGTCGCCTCTAAAACTTTTCCAATAATTTAGAGTAAAATTCTAACCATCTTACCCATAACCTGCAAGACTACATCAAGAATTCTTTACCCAAGTTACACATTAGAATCATACAGAGAATGTTAAAAAAAAAACAAAAAAAATACTGAGACCTGTTACCACTCCAGAATCTCTGGGGCCAGGGCCTAGTATTGGTATTTCGTTAAAGTATTTCAGGTAAATCTGCTGTGCTACCAGGGATGAGAAAGTCCATTGCTTATCTTTCCAACCGTATCCTCTACGATTCTTACACAATCTCTGGGCTCCAGTCACACTGGCCTTTTTCTATTCTTCAAACCTACTAAGCTTGTCCCACCTGAGGGCCTTTGTACTTGCTGTTCCAGAGTCTGGAATGCTCTTTCCAAAGATCTTCAGGTGTCTGATCCTTTGTCAGTTTGCCTCAGTTCAAGTATCTACTCTGCGACCTTCAATGACCACTTATCCTAAATCAGTATTCCTCCCCATCAACCCAGCCATTCTGTATCTGAAATCACCTTGTTCATTTGTTTCTACTTATTTATTTATTATCTCCCACTAGACTGTAAGCACCTTGAGAACAGGGGCTTTATTTGTCTTGCTCCCCATTCCATCAGTTAGGATAGGCTAAGTTTGGCTTCAGTGACAGACAAGCCTCAAATCTCCCTAGCTTAAAACAATTCAAGTTTACTTCTCACTCATTGTGTATATCCATAGCATCTCAGCTGATGGTTCACTAGGACTCTGGCTGGTGGAATAGCTACTATCTGGAACATTGATAATCTTCCTGGGAGAGGAAAAAGAGCACTTGCAGATTGTAAACTGGCATTCAGTTGCTATGGCCCAGAAATTACTTTTATGAGTTTCACTGACAACCCATTGACCAGAAATAGTGCCAGTCCTTTCAAGCACCCATGAGGTGCAGAGAGGCAGAACGATTTGATTACTAGCACCAATGACCACAGCCCTCATATTCCCATTACCTGTAATAGTACTTCAACATTGTAGACACTTAGTAAATATAAAATTAATTGATTAAGATATTCTGATACTAAACAATTGTGCCAGTAACTGAGCTACTACATATTTGTCACTCAGAAGGACATGTTTACCACAAACTGACTTTGTATAATTTTATAACTAGAAGAGACTAAAAGAGATTTTTACCCAATGCCCTCGGTTTTATAGAAACTAAGGCCCAGAAGACTTGTTTTTTCCAAATTTCTACTGTTTGTTTTCAACAGTGAAATTCTGACCAAAGTATAGAGTGTTTACATCACATTGATGATCCCTAAACTCTAGTACACTATTTTGACTCACCTTACAATGTTTTTAAATCTTCACAGCTCTGTAGAAGTTTTCAAAAGTCATGATCACTTTAACCAGTGCTGGTTGATCTAAATCAAAGGCATCGTGGAAAACTCTCACACTGTTAAAATGGCATTTAAGACCCTTGCCACACACCAGGATATAGGATAAACAAGAGTGTTGGGTGTAAGCTTGATCTACTTTAATCTGAATTTTTTTATGTCACAGTGAGTCATAGTGTGCCTAACCACAAATATATTACTGGGCAAAAATTTGCTGAACATTCTTTTTCCAGTCCATTGAAAATTTATCAGATTTTCTTTTTCAAGGGTTATTAAGGAAGTAAAAAGACTAAATTTATTATCACTGAACTAGTAAGCAGCTGAGCTTCAGCATGGACATTGTAGTGTAAGCTTTTGACTTCTTATTGTCCTAAAAATAGGCTGCAGGGTCCTTCATGGCCTGGTCTTTGTCTACTTCTCCCAGCTGGTTTTCTATGCCCACCATGGCCACCACCAAAATGTGCTTCAGTATTTCTCCAACAGGCAGTACTTTTCTTGATGCCACATGTTTGCTGATAATGGTTTTCTTTGCCTATGCAATGACTGGCCTTCCTTCCTTCAAGTCCTGGCTGATGTGACACCTCTCAGAAAGCATGTCCTGATTCCCCTTGTCTGTGGAGATTGGGCATCTACTCTTTGTGCCCTTTTGCATGTCCCTTCTTAATTCAGACAAGCCAGAGCTATAGTATGTCTAGGATAATGCCTGACCCATGAAAGAGTTTACACAAATAAGAATTCATGGATGGATTAATGAATGAACTAATGAATTACTGACTCTGACATGCTACATCATATTGGATTTATCACCTAATATTTTTCTCTCTCTTCCATATGTAACATGTTCCTTAAAGGCAGGGACTGTATAGTATTTATTTGTCACTGAATCGGTACCTGTCATGGCAGTCAGCACAAAGAAGGTGCTCCGTAAATATCTTCCAAAAGGGCTCTTAATTTATGAAATCCTCACAGTAATATTTCAGAAGAAACAGAGTTGGAACCAAGACATACCTAAAAACCATTTGTGAAGCAAAACATCTGGTTCACCAAGGGAATTTAACAGTTCAAATGTGGTTTTGGTTGAAATGTTTACTAACAGTCTTTTCTAAAATGTGTTTTTGCCATTGAAGCTGAAAAGAAAAATTGTTTTAAAGGCATTAGGACATTGAGTGTTAAAAACATATCTAGCCCTTATTTAAACTAAGACAGTGATTGTCAGTGGAAATGTTTGCAGGCAAGGTTTCAGCTTCACATGGTTTGAAAATGTTTCCTTAGGTGAAAAATACTTAGAGATATTTTAAATGGAAGGAATTTTGTTTGCCAGCTTAGCTACTAACATCATTTCATTAATGTGAAAGTAAAAAACAATATTAATTTCATATAATAAAAAAATTAAAATTAACTCAATGTAAGTATAAAAATAACAAAAAAATGAAACAAATATATTAGTCCCCATTCTTTAAGCTTAATCATCAATCATAAAGCACTGTAAAAGGCAGTTTTAAAAGAATCTGAAAAAGAATATGTGTATATATGTATAACTGAATCACTTTACACCAGAAACTAAACATTGTAAGTCAACTATACTTCAATAAAATATTATATTTTCAAATGCCACTTGATGAAACACCTTGTAGAATGATATATACAATATGATATAACTTATAGCTTCTACAGATATAAATACGTACATCTGTATGAATTAAAGGCCTTCAAAAGTATGCAGAAGATACACCATATTACATATTGTTATACAAATCAACAGCCACGGGTCCCTCAGGGAGGGAGGAAAGGATGTGGAACTTCAGTTTTATTCATAATATTTACATTTTCACACAAATATTTATATTTGTATTATTAGTAAAATTATAAATTACTGTTTAAAATATCTTTCAATGATAAAGTTTTAATGGGAGTTAAAATATGAAATGAGTGATTACACTGGGTTTTAACATCCCTTCCATCCTAAGATTAAATAATTTTATTAATTTTGTACTTCTGGAGGGAATTTAAAGAGAATCCATATAGTTAGTTGAGTTAAAATAAAATGTTTCTTTTTATTTTTACATATTTTTTAAAGTGTCCAGATGCTTCCTCCAAAACAAAAAACAGTATAATTCTGACATAATGATATTTTGTTCTAAAACTGTTTTTATCATATTTTGATCCACATTTTCTTATAGTATGAAAAATTGACTTCTTCAGTATACTTTCTTCTGTGTGTGTTTTTCCCAGTTTCTAAATGAACATCTGAAATATAGAAAATAAGATAATAAATCTCTAATTGTATTTTCAAAACATTTACCTAATTTAAAACGTTTGATCATTATAAATAGAGTAGCCATTATAAATAGAGTGGCATTAATGACTATCCATAAAGAAATATTTGCATGAATTATGATGAATCCCTACCAGGTAATATGCCACAATTAGAATACATCAAACTTATATCAATTAATTTGAACAGACTTCCATGGTGTATTGTTAAGTGAGAAAAGTAATATTTAGAGAAAAGTATTTATTGTCTATTGCTGTATAACAAAATACCCCAAAAGTTTAAAGCAACAGCAATTATTATCTCAGAGCTTTTCTCGGTCCAGAAAAAATCCAGGCATATCTTAACAGGGTCCTCTGCACTAGGTCTCTCACAAGGTTACAATGGAGGCCTTGGCCCAGGTTGCAATTATCTGAAGGTTCAAATGGAGTAGGATCTGCTTCTAAGTCCACTTAGTAGTTATTGGCAGGATTCAATTTCTTGCAGGCTGTTGGACTGAGAACCTCAATTTCCCACTCTTACCCAAGGCCACCCTCAGTTCCTTGCCACTTGAACCTCTTCAGAAGGGAGCTCACAACATGGCACCTAGCTTCTTCAAAATGGGAAAGCAAGAGAGTATGCCACAGATGTAGAGAACAAACTTATGGACACCAAAGGGGGAAAGTGGTGGTGGTGGGGTGGTGTGATTGGAATTGACATGTATACACTGATGTGTATAAAATAGGTAACTAATAAGAACCTGCTGTATAAAAATTAAATTAAATTAAAAAAAAAAAAGAGAGTGTGCCAGTGAGACAGAAATCAGTCTTTTATGGTCTAATCTTGGAATTGATATGCCGTAATGTTTGCCAGGTTCATTAGAAGCAAAGCACTAGTTCCAACCCACATGCAAGGGCAAGGGATTAGCCAAGGGTATGACTACCAGGGGAAGGGATCATTGCAAACCATTTTTGAAGGCTTTTCCTCCCAAGTATAATATGATGCCACTTTTATTAAGTAAATAATAGCAAAATGCACCTTTTATTATACACAATTATTCAAGTCATATATACATATTATAAGCATGGAGAAGATGACAAAGGCTATTCCACAGGTTAATAGAGGAAATCTAAGTAAGAACTTATTGGGGAAAGGCAAGAAATAAGAAAAAAAGAGACTTCACTACAACCACAATAACAAACAAAAGCCATGCATGATATGATCTATGTATGTAAAATTATATGTATATGTGTATATGTATATGTGTATCCATTATATATTGTTAGGTATTAAATTTTAAAACAAAGACTATCAGAGCTTTAAAAAAAAAAAAAAAAGCCTGAAGTCACCTTGTCAGCCAGTGGAACACCCCACAGTGAATAAAATTTACTGAGTGGTTGTCTGAAGAAGAAAATCAGGACTTTCTAATATAAAGGTAGTGTTAATGGTGGTTATACCGATCAGGATTGAAAACTAAACTCTGAGAAGGACTAAATGAGTCCATAGGACCATACACAGTTGGTTACACATTTCCCATTGTTCCCTGGTCAGGAAAGAGGCTTTAGTTAGGTCCACTCAGGCCCAGTATCCTGGAACTTCAGCTGGTTGGACCCAGTTGAGCTGAAATACAACATTCAGTTTTGTTACCTCAAAGCCCTGTAAAGGGAAATTTTTTTCTTATTTTTAATCAGGAAAAAAGAAGCTAGTTTGCAAAGAAATGTGTATAGTATGATTCTATTTTAGTAAAAGCAAAAGACAACAAACCACCTATATTTGATGCATGTATGCTTATATATATTGGTATAAGCATAGTGCTTTGAAGGACTGGAAGGTAGCCCTAACTACCTACTAATAATAATAGGTGAAAGTACTAGTTTTTCATTTATACTGTATTTCCCTTTGTAGTGTGTTGTTTCCTGATAAGGTGACAAATACAGTCCCAGTCTGCCTAGGACTGAGAAGTTTCTTGGGACATAAGACTTTCAGTGCTATAGCCAGGAAAGTCCCAGGCACCCAATTTCTTGGTAATGACAAACATGTATTACTTTTGTACTTTGAAAACATCAAATAGAGACAAAGACACTCTTTGGCTGAATTTAATAATTTTGGAATGTTCTGAAAAAAGTTTTAGCTCCTTTAAAAACTTTTAATGGGCAGTGATGCCCTGTGGAAGTTCTTTTCTGACTGGAACAGGAAGCAAGGCCATCAGCTGAGTATGAGGATAGTGAGGCCATGCAGTTAGTTTGAAAGGAGAAAAAAATGGGGTGGTCATCTATGAGGGGAAAAGTGAGTTGATGAGGGAAGTGAGGTTGGCTTGCCGAGCTATATAAGGCCCAGTTGTAGTTCGAAATCATGGATTTGAAGTGAGATTGATCTGCGGAGGTATGTCCTTTTCCCCAGCTATGTCCAGCTATACAGGCAGAGCAACTGGGCCACCACAGTTGGGTTTATCTAGGGTTGGGGTTCTGTTAAGAGGGTGATAAAGAAAGAGAGGGGCCAGGTGGTTGAAAATATGTACGAGGGAAAGAGCATGTTGATAGTCCATGGAGTGTAACCTGATATACAAGGAAATGAGGATGTGAATGGGGATGAGACACAGTGAAAAGGTGGTGGAATCAAAGAGGATCGTGGAGCAGAATCTGGGGAGGTGGAAAACCAGAGGGTGTGAGCCAGAAGGAGAAGGATGGTGATCAGAGAGAGAGTAAGAATTATGGTGTCTTGAAACGGAACACTTGGCTGGGCTTCTTTTCTGGAGGATCCAGCTGGGGCTCTAGGTTATAACCATTCTGATAACAGTTACAAATGTCAAATCACCAGTGCCGATCAGTTGACAGGGAGATGATAAGTGATGCAGTTGTTGGGGATGACAAGGACCCAGAGCAAATGAAGGTGAAGAGGCAAAGGAGCTGAGAGGCCACTCCTTATGTCAATATTAAAGAATTGTCACTATCGGGCTTTCCTGGTGGCGCAGTGGTTGAAAATCTGCCTGCCGATGCTGTGGACGTGGGTTCGTTCCCCGGTCCGGGAAGATCCCACATGCCGCGGAGCGGCTGGGCCCGTGAGCCATGGCCGCTGAGCCTGCGCATCCGGAGCCTGTGCTCCGCAATGGGAGAGGCCACAGCAGTGAGAGGCCCGCGTACCGCAAAAAAAAAAAAAAGAATTGTCACTATCAAGAATTATGAAGAGTGGTAAGGCCACAGACAAACAAATAGAAAACAGTAGAAATATCACAAATAGCAGAAGGAGCGACATAAAGTGACTGAATGATTTAGAAATGATACAAGATACCATTCGAAAAGGACAGTTTTGAACCACCGGAAAATTAAAGCAAAATTAAGAGCAATTAGCACTCATCAAGGAAAAAAGACATTTTATAGGTTATTTGTACCCTTCATTTGAACGACTGTCAAAAAACAAACGCGGATCATATGTGGCCAGGAGTTATGAAGAAAACAGAGACTGCCTATAGATGATAGCAGCTAAGATGGTAGATAACTGACATGAATATCACTAGCGTAAGCAAGGTCACCAAATGCGTCCTTAGCTGTTACCTTTTTAACATTTTTAGACACAAGATTTACTGGTTACAGAGAAATGAGGAATATACCAAGTACATAACAAATGCTGATATGCTGATTTCTCAGTGAAGTATAGTTTTGTAGGGAAAACGCATTTGGATTCCTCTTCCTTGCTAAAGGACACATCTTTCCCTCTCTGTTAATTCATGTCTAAAGAAAACCTACTCCCTAAGTCTAAAAAGGGAATCTGCCCCATGGATGCTACCTACTCAAAGTGCCTATCTAAACTAATTAAGCTTCTAGCAGGCCTATTCTCATTTTTACTTTTTTGTGTGTGTGAGTGATAAAACAGCACAGAACTATTGACCAAATTTATTAAATTTCTTTAAAAATTCTAAAAAGTTGTGGTGTCTTAAAAAAGAACACTTAGTTGGGCTTCTTTTCCAGAGAATCCCGTGGGGACTGTAGGTTGTAGCCATTCTGATAACATGTCCAAATAATAACAGAGTGGCTCCTTACCCTGTCAAATCACCACTGCTCATTTTAGAGACCCAGATTTCCTACAGTGAACATTTAAAGACCCCCTAACATTTGGAGGCCTTCTGTAACATTGTATTTTTCTCGAAAGAAAAGGTACAAAGAGGAAAGATATATTAACCACACAAAAAAATAATAATAATGTGCTCTGAAAAATACAAATTGTTATTTAACCATAAGGTGTAAATCTCCAAGGAAGCTCCTTAAAGAAAATGTTTACATTTTTTTTTTATATATATATAAAAAGATTCATCTAACAATGTATTACAAACAAAAACCACAACACTGTTGATGGTCTCAGCTGGAGTGAAAAGATAGAATGGGGACCAATTTATTACCAACTGGTTTAAAGAAGTTATAGGCCCAGATCCAGGGAGAAAGGAGACAGGAAGAGGTTGAGGGCATAGAAAGTAGGAAACATTTTCTAATCATCAAATATGAACAAGCTTTGTGCTTGGCACTTTATAGAAATTTTCTTATTTACTAACTAACTTTATGGTAAAACTAACTTTATGGTAAATAAAGCAGGTGTGCTGTCAAGGAAAATGAAGCTTGATGAATTTAGCAGGTTGTTCAAGGTGACACAGCTCATAAAAGGTAGGCCTTTGTTTATCTGGCTTCAAAGCCACTGAAAGACACATAAAGAAATTCACCAGAGATTTTTACATCTTTATTTCAAAAACCAAGAAAACACAATTGGAAGTAATTTTAATGCTCTTTCCCCTGCCCCTGCATATTTACTTAGATAATAATTCACAAAGTCTAAATACACTAGCCATGTGATTTAACTTCAAGTCAATTTAAGGTTGTTAGGCTAAGTGGGTACTTTCTATGACTCTTTCTGACCCTGAGCTATATGGCGTTATTCCAACACCCTGCAACAGTGGGAAATGCAGGATTAAATGCACTGATAGTTAAAATTAAGGGATTAACCTCAGTGTTTATAAATAGTAGCTAGTGGACCAAACATAGCCCCCAGTCCTGTTTTTTATGGTCAGAATTGGGTTTGAATTTGACAAGTTCTGCCACCTCTAGTTTGCTACAGGCTTTACTTTCCTCCTCCCTTAAGCCCAGTCAGATTCACATATTTATGTTACCTGCCTGACCCTTGGAGGCATTTGAGTTTGTAATCCCCGGACACAGTGCTGCAGAGTTTCTTCCAGCTCTCATACTCTGTGATTGTTTGATTTAGAATTACTGAAATATGTACCCAGAGCCATCAAAACATTAAAGAAAAAAATTCTTACAATTTGATATGAAGAAAAGGAATTTTTTTTAAGGCAAAGACTTTCTAATCTTCAGAAGACATCGGTACTTGTGGAAAAGGAAAATGTGAATGTGGTGTCTCCTTAGCATTTAACTGGAGTGAATTCTTTCTATTGTAATCACATACCAAGCAATCAGTGAATGTTTGTTAGAAATCAGCGATGTGGATGGCACTAGGCTGGACCTTGAGAAAGAGACAGAGGCATAACATATGTCTGTCATCATCCAAAAGGAATAAATATATTTTTTGTTATAAATTAATAGTACATCAGCCTTTAAATGTACTGTGTGACTCAGTTCCTGCAAAGTGGCAGATAGATTTTTAAATGCTAAATCAAAATTATGGTTCCCTATAAAATGAATAAAATCAAGGAGATATATTTTGGGAAGTCAAGAAATTGCCGGGCATATCCCTTTTGGCCATACTGAATTAAATGAACAGCAAAATAAACAGTTTATGAGAAAAAGGGATGTTTTTAAGTTTATGAAATAAATTTATTCACCATGCCCCAGAGGCTCAATAGATGAGCATATAATCATTAGCTGTCTCATCCTTCATCTTCTCCTCTCTATTATGAGAATTCTTGCCCAGAAAGTCAGATTATCCTCTAGGTTCCAAACAGTACGCTTTTCTAATTTTGATGATACCAGGCAAAATTTGTCTGTCTTGTCACAAAGGTGAAGCCTGTGACCAAGGCCTATAATCTTTTGCTAATGTGCCTGATAACTGCTATCTGAAGAGTTGATGTAAGCTTCTAGAACAATGACCCACAACATAGTAAGTGCTCAATAAATACTAGATGTTTATAATTTTTATTATCATCATGTCATTATTTTGGCTCTAAGAAACTTCTTCGTTATGGGGTTCCTAGTGTTGTTAACTGCTGTTTTCCAAATATGATATCATTTTACAGTTAAAATACTTGGGCAATCTCCAAGTTTACAGAGAAAAAAAAATCAGATTATTGAGCAGTGTATACACGTCAAAAGAAGTGGATACTGGCCAAGAAGATGGTTTGCATTACTTACAGCTTAGCACTCTATGCTTCGCGGGTCTCTAGACAACTGATCTACACAGCCACCATATAGCCTTACATGTTACAGTGCTCAGCTTAAACCCTGTCAATGTAAAGTTAGCAAATAGCTCACAGAAACATTAGAAAGTGCTAATGTCTTCATATATTCCTCAAAGAGGAATATTTCATCATAAATAAATTGGGAACGAGGTATAAGGATAGAAAGTGATAATAAATATGGAGTGAGGTAAGAGCAGGAGTTTAGAAGTAGAACTTTCCTGTGGACTGTAGTTGTTATTTGTTGATTGTTCCCATAGCCCCATGTGCTTCCATATGTTATCACCGCTGTTGTTTTTCAAGTTCCTTGTCTGCCTTCCCCACCGTACTGTAAGCAGTTTGGCTGTGATTTTGCTTACTCGTAGGCCCATAGGCCTTGCAGAGATCCTAGTACGTAATGGGCTAGTGGTACATCATTGTTGAATAAATAAATGAATTAAATTGCAAATGTTATATTCGTTGTTTAACTGCAAAACTGATCTTGTGAAAATTCATTAAGACTGAAATTGAGTTTTATGATATCAAATTTACTATTCGACAGGAAAACATTTTTGAGATCTCTCCTTTTACTCAAATCATCATTTATATACCCTGACTGTGAAATTCTCTACACTCTAAGTTTTTGGAAAGCATTTGTTACAGGAATTTCAGATAGATATATTTGAATTATCACAGGCAATAAAACCTATTGTAGACTCAGAGTCAGAAGGGAGCATCTGACACATGAAAGACTGAGCCGGCTGCTTCATGTATAATTTTTATTAATCCTCATAGCAATCCCATAAGGAAAGCACTGTGATCCCATTGTGCATATGAGTAAACTGAGGCTCAGCACAGTAAAGGTAGCCTGAGTTTAAACAGCTGGTATGTGGACTGGTTAGACTTCAAACTAGATCTCCAGTTACAAAGTCCATCCTTTTCTCATGATAAATTGCTAAATAAACAAATAGAATTCAAGTGAAAATACGTCAATCAGGTTTATAAATACAAAAAAAAATCATAACAAATGTAATCTAATGATTTAAAATGAAGGCCCAGCCTTAGAGTACAAAATCCATTGGCTTTAATTCAAATTACTACTGCTAAATAACCTCACTGCAGGAGTGAAAGCATTTGTCCACCATCTGAAAAGTCCAGTTCTGTAATGGACATTGATATGATGCATTGGTTTTTTGCTATCAGAACCTGAAAATTATTTTCCCGTATTTTGAAAATAATCTCTTCGTAAGGTTAGAAAAGAATATGACCTTGTACAGTGTTTTCAGGTGTAATTAATCAAGTATCATAATTTTTAACTACCAACATTTACTTCAAAATAAGGAAAGAAAGCTATTTCCAACGTCATGCTTTCTCTAGAACCATTTCCATTTTCAAATTAGGAAGTAAAAGAGTTTTTAAAAGGTCGGAAGGAGGAGCTTGAGGAATTACTAGGCATTAGTGTTAACTATATGCCCAGCACTTGACTGGATGAAGATGCTACATCTGTGGAAAGATGAGAGTTGCAACTCTAATAATTACTGGGAAATGTCTATCATCCCTGAATTCTCTATTGAAATCCTGTTCAGAGAATTGTCTGTGTTCAGCTCCCCGACCCTCGGGAATCCTACAGCTTTCTCTCTGCAGAAGGTAATATTGTGCTTATCCATGGAGAGGAGGAAGTTAATCTGCTGAGCTGTTGTCCTGTTCTTTAAAAACAACAAATCACTGACAGTATTGATTTTTGGCTTTTTATAAAACTTTAACTCTTCAAAATTTAATATGGAGAAACTAACGTTAAAAAAATTTTTTTTTAAAAGACCTTTCTTTTTGGACAACCTCAGTGCTTTAAGGGTAAACAAGTATTTTGTAAATCGGTCCACCAAATGACAAGCCAACAGATTTGAAGCCAGCTGTCACCTTTGATTAGTCACACCCATAAATCCAGCCTGGTACTGGTATCGTTCCCAGTGTTCCTGCATCACAGACAGGGTATTGAAGGGAGTCCATCGAGGGAGGGTGTCATTTCCCCCTTTTTAGAGCATTTTATTTGGAAGTCTGAGGCATCACTGTGTTCTGTGGATTAAAATCTCCTTGCAAATTTTCATAAGAGGAAATTGATGACGTGTATTCTTTTTTCCTTCCGTATCTCAAATTGTTCACCTTTCAATTCTATATTTAGACACTAGCCCTAACTAACTCTTTAATTCTAAAATTCATCAATCCCCAACAGTATAATACTCCTGTTTTGTCCCTCCTCTCCCAAAAGAATTCTACCTTCTTGTTAATAGATCTCACAGGCTTGCAACATCACTAAATAAGGTATAATAACCAAAGCTGAGCCTTTATGTTTTACCATCAATATGAATTTTAAAAGACTGTCATCAAGAAAATCATCTTCAAAGATATTTTCTTGCATGCTTAAGTACTACTGCTGAGATGAAACTAAAGTGACTGCAGCAGTTCTGCTATCCTGGGCTTTTTGGTGTTCTGATTCTTTCCTCACTAGCAGAGGCAGTGAATTTAACACTCAGATTTGCTCTGACAGGCTGACAACTGATATCACAAGACCACAGCTAAGAATGGTTTATTACTTTTAGTGGGATTTATTTAATTCAGTCTCACAGCCTGAGGGTGGGGTAAAGATTTAACTTGAAATTAAATTCCAGCAGGAGACCTTTTAATATAAGAAAAATGGGCAGAAGGATAAATGACATGCTCAATTGCAGTGAATTAAAAAAAAAAAAAGCCTATATTTAACATGGAGAAAAAAAATCCCACAAAATCATTTCAGTTGTTTGACAGATATGGAGAGAAAAAGTGCAGATGAACCAGTAATGATGATATAACTTAAAAGAGAATAATCTAAAGGAAAGTTTTTGACACACTAGAATTTCTTCAATCCATCCAGGGAAAAAAATTCCTGTTTATGAATGCTTTCCATCAGTGTCTGGGTAAGTTGATAAGAAATCCCAAGTGTTCTTCTATTGTTTAACGTTAAACTATACAATAATTCTGGATGAAATAGTAGAGTTTAAGCAAAGCCATGGGTAGGAATTACTGTTTTTTAACCTGAACACAGGGAATACTTATACCCTAAAATTTGGTGCATGAAAGTGGTATTCACTTCTATTAAGGGGTTGAGAAAAGTGGAGTTCTATTGTAACAGGTAACCCAGACAGAGTCTGGCCAGTTTGGAATACTTAAGGCATATTGAATAGGATCATGATGCTCTGATATAAATATAACTTACATGGAGAAAAGGAGATACCTCATAGGCAGTAGATATTTGAATATCAGTGACATATTCTGCTTTCTATGGTAATATCTCGGTGGCTTGGACCTCCTTTTATAAAGAAAAAATGACTATTGCATAAGAGTATGTTAAAGGTATATCTAATTTTGAGGCTGGGGAAATTAATGCCAAAGAAAAAAATAGAATATAATAAACAGAATGGCCATTTGCCTCACTCTGTGTTTAAAGACTTTCCAGTTTATTCAAGCTTCAGAAATATGTTCCAGATCACAAAAGACCTGGAGTCATCAGCACAGTAGCCAACCTGGCCCTGGATAAAATCACAAAGGTCATTTTTGATCACTAACCACATTCTGCTTTTTTTGCCTCTCTATTCTCTTCTGGAACCTGAAGTTTTCATGGCTCTCCAGGAAGCCCTCTTCGAAACCCCACACCCGTTTGCTAAGGAGGAGTTCTGCTTCCCTCTTCCTCATAAAAACCTGGGCTATATTCATTGGCTCTAAGTGGTTAAAATATCATCAAATGATTAATAAGTGATAATAGGGGGGTCCCCTATTTTCTTGGTTTATGGCATCCTTTTTTATTTATTTATTTATTTATGGCTGTGTTGGGTCTTCGTTTCTGTGCGAGGGCTTTCTCCAGTTGTGGCAAGCGGGGGCCACTCTTCATCACGGTGCGCGGGCCTCTCACTATCGCGGCCTCTCTTGTTGCGGAGCACAGGCTCCAGACGCACCGGCTCAGTAGCTGTGGCTCACGGGCCTAGTTGCTCCGCGGCATGTGGGATCTTCCCAGACCAGGGCTCGAACCCGTGTCTCCTGCATTGGCAGGCAGACTCTCAACCACTGCGTCACCAGGGAAGACCTGGCTGGCATCCTTGATTGTCTCAGTAATTGTTTCACAGCATCCTTGCAAAACAAATACCTTACAGTTCTATTTATTAAATACTTAGGTCCAAGCACCTTAATAAGTATTTATGTCCTAAAAACTTAACACCTATTGGACAGTTCACAAACTTCTCAAATTGTGGAATCGGACTGAACTGTACCACTCTCATTGATAGAAACATAGCAATCGATGTTGAAAATGTTAACTACCTTGAGCTAGTAGTTCACATTATGTCCAGCAGATGTTACTGCATTTTTCCTGAATTTTAAAATAGCTTGCAGAGCACCTCTTTGAATTTGCAGTGAGGCCTTACGTGACCTCAGTGATCAGTTTGAAACTATGGGCTTAATGTGTTATCTCTATTAACAACTCTGCATTTCCACAGAGATGCTAATTGTTTATGAACTATCTGTTGGTGCCAATTTCACACAATATGGTAGACTCAACTAGGAGAATATTTGGAGACAGTGATTCTTTTGCTAATTCTGTTGTCACCACTCACCAGCTTCTTAATCCATGGAATGATGATAAAACTCTAGTCAGAAGCCATCACATTCTTATTGGTTTATCCAAAGTCCTAAGACAGCAGGGACAATTCTACTCACCCCAACTGACTTTCAAATTATTGACACATTTTTAATAATTCACTACAATTTCTTTTCTTTAGAAAGGGTCTGAGCAGTAACAGTCAAACCTCTGACCCAATGTAGGAGTAAGCCCTCCTAAGTAAGTAAACCACAATGACCATGACCATTTGGAGAGCAAATATTTACCTATGTCTGGCTCCCAGCATTCCCCTTCCTCCTTTTGCCTGCCCATCCAATCTGGACATACAGGATACAGTGCATTGAGTATCTTCTCCTATTAGGATCTGTGTTCCTGTGGGACTCTTTATCCCTCAAATTTGCCCTCAATATGTTTCCTCTACCAGAATCTTACTTGTATGAATTTGAATGCCTTCAGCTCTAAGTAACTTGATACAAAACTGCCTTAATCCAATGGCTCTTCATCCTTCCATGAGCTTTTGTCTTGTCTTCTTCCTAGGTGAGCTTCACCCTCACACTGGTATCTGAAATGCCTATTGTGGCTCTAGGACTTATGGCCATTATCGGTAATTCCCATAAGAGAGAGAGCGTCATTTCCAAAAGCTCTTTCAGAAGATAGAGGAAGAACTTTCTCAAAAGCCCCTAGCACGCTTATTATATCTCACTCATTTTTGGTACAATGACTTTTTCACCCCAAAACTCATTAAATAAATACACTTTCAGATGTGGTATTTCAGACAGAAGATGTTTTCCTGTTTACTAATATTATTCATAAGTGCACATTAAGTGCAGAATAACCATCAGCCAGCCCACAAACAGACTGAAGAAATAGTGAATAAAACGATGTGGAAAGAAAAATGCCCTTTCAAAGGATGACCCTTTCCACCTCTTCTCACCTACCACCAACCACTTGGAAGTCTCATTTCTTTGGTTAGTTATTATAATACATTGCATTTAAGATACAAACTATATGTATTTGCACTTAAGTGATTATTTCCTACTTACATAAAATTGTTTCCGTTGGTCAATGATGTTTGTTTGTTTCTATTTGTGGTGTGGGATGGAACTGCTCATAAATTTCCCTATTAGAATTAATAGGGGTTTTGGTCACTGAACAGCTTTTTACTTAGTGGTAGGTTTTTCAGAAAACAGTTAAAGTCATTAAACAAGGGATAGGTGTACGCTCAAAGCAGTTTGCTTCTTAGGTGATTTGATAATTGAGATATCACCATATTTTTTTTCTACAGTGAAGTTACACCGAAGGCCCATCTGCTGATGAATAGTATAACCAGATTTTAGGTTAATTAGCTCCCAAGTGCCCGGTATGTATTTATACCATCAAAAAATCAAAAGGTACACATTTGAGTGTATCTGAAACTAAAACTCCCTTCTCCTGAAATCAGGTGTATGCATTTTACAGAGCCCCTTCTCTGCCAAGTAAATAGATGGTAAAGGTGTGCTTTTACAGATATATGCTATGGAAATTTTTATGCTGAAAGTTACTGGTAAGGAATGTATTAAATATGTTTTCTTATCTTCAGATTCCTAATAATGATATAAATGTTTATTTCTTCTAAAAATCCTTATATTGAAACACCCTAGAACATAAGCTCCTTGAATGAGACAATGCATCTTACAGAGAGAATCTGAGTCTCAGACCAAAGAGTATAATATGCAAAAAACTCATTCTTTTTGACTTGTAATTCAACTCAATTTCTATTGTATTTCAAGCTGCCTTCCAAACAAGCTGGCAGGATATTTTAATCTCATTCTTGTCCCCAGGATTGTGTCAGGATTCTGAGGAATTTATGCCTCAGTGCCAGAACATGAGAGGAGGGGACAGATTTCCCTGAGTCATCTGACCACACATTTTCACTAACATAATCATTATCCCAATCCAGGAGCTCTTTCCTGTCCCACACTGAGGGGCACAGAAGTCTTTGTGCAAGGATGTGACATCCCCGAGTCCCCTTACTACTTACCCAAAAAGATCTCTTCCATCCGCTGAGTGATGCTGGAAAATGCGTCTGTGGAAGGTTCACCCACATGGCTTGAAAGAGTGAACCCTGTTATAAAGCAGATATACTAATCAAAAGAAAAGCTGTAAAGAGGCAGCCATTTTCTAATGGTGTGAATTAGTGCTAGATTTTTTTCTTAGGAGCATGTTCAGACAAGGAAAGATAACAGCATAAGTGCCTAAACAAGAAAGGAAGCAGGGGCTTCCCTGGTGGTGCAGTGGTTGAGAGTCCGCCTGCCGATGTTGGGGACGCAGGTTCGTGCCCCGGTCCGGGAAGATCCCACATGCCGCGGAGCAGCTGGGCCCGTGAGCCATGGCCGCTGAGCCTGTGCTCCGCAACGGAAGAGGCCCATGTACCGCAAAAAAAAAAAAAAAAAAAAAAAAAAAAAAAAAGAAAGAAAGGAAGCAGTTCCAAAGTGCTGGGCTCCCCACGAACCACGCTCCTCATACTCCTGTTTTTTCACACACAATTTTTTGATTTTTATTTAAAGCTTAATAACCTGGTAGATGGGGGTTGTTTCCATTTCCTGTTGTCTTTATGTATGTTTTTAACAGAAAGTTCTTAAGTTAGAAGTTTTTAAATTTAATTCATATGGGTACCTTGATATAAGGTGGTACCTTGATAAAGGTCTTTAAAAAACCCAGTCATTCAGATAATAAATAATGAGCTCATTATTACTAATTTCAGGAGAATGTTGTTTCTAGATTTTTCCAATGTTTATGGTTTTCTTCCCTTATGAAAGGGCCTAATTCTCAGCGTGTGTGTGCGCGCGCACACACACACACACACACACACACACACACACACACACACACACTTTCCCTTTCCCTCTCCCTCTGTTTCTCTCTCCTGAAGCCATAAACTAAGAGACTAAGAAGTCACCATGTGTAGATAAATGTGAACACATTGGCTTTTATGAAGGAACTGGAACAAAGAGGATAAATAAGTTATGTATTTCAGTTTGCTTTCAGTAATGGAAGATTTTTGGCTGAAAATGGAGAGCAAGTTGTCTAGGGTAGTAGTTGCAATTGAAATACAGTAGAAATCTATTTTGAATAAGTCATGAGAAAAAGCAGAACAATGTACAAGAATAATTTATGTTTTAATATAGTATTTGCATTTATCTACCTTTTACAATTCATACCAGTTCTACAGATTTTTAATATACCCTGAAAAAACTAATTAGGTCACATGATTTCCTCTGCATAGGTTAGCTACCTGCAGAGCAGCACTTGGCAGGAGTGTATCAGCCAAAAGTCGGGGCAACCTCAGAGTTTGTAGCAAGGGAGATCTGTTTCATCACAGAGTTTTAAGTATTGTTGTTGCTTTCAATTTTTTCCTTCTCTTGCCTCACTTTTACAGCCCAAAGATTCTTTATACCTTCTAAGCTACTTGCCCATAAGTGGTAAATTTAAGTCAATAATTATTTTTCTATATTTCTCTTATAAATTTCCACTTGAATCTTATCTCAAATTCCTCTATTTTTCTTAAGGTTGTTAAAAATGAATGAAGACTTTGGAACTATATTATAAACTAACCTTGAAAGTAGCCACTCTGATTTAGGCTCTAGTAAGGTGCTGGCCAAGACCAGCCCTTGGTTGAACTAAAACCATAGGCAGCATTCTCTAGTGATGGAGAGATTGGTTGAGAATCTTCGGGTTCAGACTCTTCTTGGGGGCACCAGGCATCATAGCATTCCATTTACATGAGAGTATGCTTATTTCATTGGGCTAGCTTGAAAGGGTCATTACCTCACTGGTCAATTAAAATTCACATATTCTAGGAACATAAATGCAATAATAAAGATTAGCAAAATTACTTTTAACATGATGGCTAAGTCAATGCAGGGCTCTCTCTACATAAATGTTAATGAAAGAAGGGGTGCTATAGCTTGAGGATCTGTTGAGGAAATACATGTTCAAATGTAATGCTGAAATGGAGAGCTGTGTAAATAGCAGCACACAGGGCACAAAGGTCAGGAATGGAGAGGCAGAAGAGAAAGTGATGGATGAGCTTGACAGATGGCCTGTGGTACCACAAGATGAAAGTTGGTATTTACCCGAAATTTCATTGGATCACTTGTTCTTTCTGAGCATGACTGGTGTCATTGATGGTCTTCACTGGAACGTCTCCTATTAGTTGCATCCCTGATCCAGGCCTAGTTTTCCCCAGCTCACCATCTTGCCATATCAAATATAATGAATTAACTTCCCTCCCAGTTATCTTCCCAGTGTATAGTAGCTAACTATGTACTCGCCACTTCAAAGTGAGCCTACCACTATAGTAAAATCAGACAGTGTAAATCCAAACTCACACAGGAGAGACAGGATTTAAAGACTAGAAAAGAGTTTATGGGTGATGTTCTCTTTAATCTGTTACTCAAAACTTTCCTAGTAATGATATTCTTCCTTTCACCTAGGGAAGAAACTAGTTTTCACTCTTCTTTCTATCTCACTTTCAACATCCATTGCTAAGTCTCAAGCCTTTTTGAGTCTGATTTCCCAATATCTCTTACTTTTGTCACTGCTTTACCATTCCCACTGAATCTACTCTGGTGTAATTAACTAGCTCATCCCTAGATAGCATGGCTAGTTTCATGAAAGAGCAAGGTCTTTGGAATTAGGTAAATTGGGGTCAAATTCCAACTATTTCACTTGCTAGGTGCGTAATGTTGGACAAGTTTGTTCATCCTTCCAAAGTTAAATTTCCTCATCTATAAAAAGGGACTAATATTTTCTGATAGAGTTGTTAAATTAAATAGTATATAAAAACGATTTGGGATATAGCCAGTGCTCAATATATGTTAAATATCTTCTCAAGTTGATCTTAAAATAGTGCATTAATGTTATTAATTCCTTAGTCAAATTTATGTCGTTATTCCCAAATACCTTGAAATAACCTCCAGACTTCCTATTCTGACATCGTTAAGTCCTCCACAAAATGTTCCCCACTTTCCTATTCAGTGAGGGTGAAGTCCTTCTACTCTCCTGCATCAGCCTTCAGCTGCAGCCAAGGTAGAGTTCTTGCTATCTCCTGTGTCAACAGCCTCAATCTGTGAAAGCCCAGTTTTTTTTTTTATTCCCAGAAGAAGAAAACTATTTTTCCCCCACTCCCCATTTCAGGCACATCTTACAAGTAACTTAGTACTTCTAGATTTACCACTTCTAGTACTTGTAGACTAAAAACTCCTCCAATCACGTTAGATGCAAGAATAATCATTTTTAGTAATTAAGTATTCAGCCAAATGCCATAATCATATAATGATATTCACTTTGATTATCTGTTTGAAAAATTCTCCCCACTTACCTCCATTTCTAGCCAGACTAAAACTAAAAGAGAACAATTAAACAATACAGAAGAGGAAGCTCAATCATTCTGTCTGAACTTTGAGAAGGACTGAGTAGCTAGTCCCCAATCACTCCTCAACAGCTGAGAACAGTAGTGTATTCATTTGTAGGAAGAGACATAAGATTTCCTTCTTATACTATCATTATAAATACAATTGCAGAGTTTCCAGGGGGGAAATCCACATTGAAGCCTAATGGAGCCCACGAGGGACTTCCAGTTCAAGGGAGAGTCCACTGCTGCCCAGAGGCAAAGCATTCATTCTCCACTGGAAGCTGAGTATGAGGATCTCCAGGGCTGTTAAATTGTATGAAAATGTGACCTGAGCACTTACTACAGCAGGGCAAGTAGTAATTGTGAGACACGTAGACTCTTGTAAATTTGGAAGTGGGAGATGCCGCATAGATCACGGTTTAAAATTCTAGGTCACTCTATGACCTATGGTCACTCTATGGTTAGCAGATTAACCACCTTTGAATTTAATTTGCTATATGTCTGTAATCTTTCAGAAACACTAGTTTAAAAATCTTCAGTTTTTGCCCAGTTACTAATTTAGGTACATCTACATTCACAAACTCTGAATATCTTATCTAAAGGTGAACCATGAACTTTTTACTTAAGAGAACAATAGAAAGCAAGCTTGTGAAAGGGCTATGCAGTACTCCAGATAGTGCCCCAAAATACTGTTCCTCAAATACTGTAAGAAAAATTTGTTCCTCTACCTAGAGCTTCCATGATACCCAACACTGAAAGAGAAGCCTTGATTTGCCTCATTCTGTGCCGCTGGGTCATTTCTAGATAATCAACTCCTATATTCCTTGCCTTATGTCCTTGTGTGATACAGCCAGTGTCCAACATCCCTCAGAGAAGCTCTGAAAAATAGTTTAAACAATCTAAATCAAAGGGGAGAAACTGTCATGTGACATGTCATGTTTTCATTCATTTCTCGCTCAGAAGGGGTGCATTAGCTTAGACTTCATTTCTTTCAGGGAGTAAACATTCAGACTCCTAAGCTGGGTTCATCATCTCCCCGAGGGGTTTGCGTAGCCCACTGTGCAAAACTCTGACTTAGGAACACAATACTTTGGATTGTAAATATCTGTTTATTCATCTAAAGCTCTGAGACCCTCTATCTTTCCTCACTCCCACCCTATACTGTAATCTTTGGGGGACCATTCCAGTTATCCATTGTTGTATAAAAAACCATACCAAAATTTAGCAACTTAAAATAACAACCATTTTATTGTCTCACAATATCATGTGTCAGGAGTTTGGACAGGGCTCATCTAGGCAATTTTCTTGTTCTATGTGCCATCAGTTGAAGTCTTGCTGGTATCAGCCGGTGGATGGGCTAGTGTGAAGAGTCCAAGCTGGCCTTTCATTTGTCTGGTGTCTTAGAGGGATTGTTTAGAAGACTTAGTTCTGCTGATATCAACCTCTGGAGAGCCTGCAAATGGCCTGTCTTCACAGTGGTCTCAGGATGACAGGACTTCTTCAAGGGTGTCTCAGGGCTTTCAGAATAGTTGTTCAAACAGGCACAAGGAGAAACTGCATGGCTTGTTATGATCTACCCTCAGAAGTCCCAGACTACCAGTTCCATCCTCATATTGTTCAAGCAAGTCACTAAGACCAGCCCAGGTTTGAGAGGAAGGAAGCCAGACACTAACTCTCAAGGGTAGGAAACAAAAAATTTATTTTTAGTGTACTTTCTTTCATTTCTTGAATCCTCCTTAAACTTAATATTTTGAACACATATTTCTTGAATACCCCCCCCCCCGCCCTTAATGTGTGCCAGGCACTGTACTAAACATTGGAGATAGAGCAGTGAACAACTAAAAAGACAAGACCTGCTTTCTTGTTGCTCCTCTTTCCATCCTCTGCAGTCCAGCACCAAGCACGATGCATGGAACATTATAGACGCCCAGTGCATTTTTGAAGAACTCAACAGGTAGGGTTAGAGAGTTGCAGGAACGGACAGCTCTTCCCTTCAGGAGTGTTGAGAGTGAGGTGACTGAGAGGGAATAAGGAACACTACTTTACTATTTTGACTCTTTCCAGGCAGCTGTCATATCTTCTAGTGTGTTTAATGAGCATGTCTACATTGCCAACCCAACCGGATCCAAGCTGAGAGTTTGCCACTCCCAATCTATCATCCATTTTAGTGTGATGTATACCCTAGAAAATGTCTTTGTGCCTTAGATTGAAGAAACAATATTTAGGGTCCAATTCTACTTTTTCATTTTTCCAAGACTTAGTTGCCTTTGTCTTATTGATTAAATTATTAAGCATTATGCAACTTCCCCTCTTCATTACCAAAAAATCCACTAGAGTATTAAATTATAATGATAGCATCTGTATACACCTCTGAGAATAAGCTGTGCACGTATAGCCTATCCAGGATATTCTTGGGTCTTTATTCATTTTATTTCTGTGAGCCTTGTCTTAAAATGACTTGGAATTATATACAGTGTGGGGAATAACCTATCAGTACACGTTCCTTTCATATTTTTCTAAATGGCATAATACATTTCAGTGTTCATGCATTCCCCAAAAAATGAATTGCTCTGACAACATGAACTTAAGATACAATTTTAATGATAGATTTCACAAAGCATGATGGGATGTTTAATATAATGTAATGTAAAGGTAATAAACTTACGAAGGTTTTCAGAAAAGTCACACCATCTTTATAAGCAATTATTTTAAGCAAAACTCTGTTTCAAAGGAATTTACAAAGAGTGATCTTTTTGTTGTTGTTGTTATCACAGTATGGTTTCTTTAATATAGGCAGTTTTTTTGTCTGTAGTGAACTATCACCACAAAAGGGAATACTCAGTGTTGGAGAAATCCAGCTCCCTTATTAATATAATTTAAGGCACCTTTGCAAATAATAAGGCATGTTGATAAGGTTCAATATATATACTTTATTTAAAGTTGCTAGTAGATGTTGTCCAGAATGAGGGACATGTCTTTTTTATTTCCTTTTTCTTCACAAAAACATAGTTCTAACAAAATGAATCCTTCTAAGAACAAATTTTGGACATTTAAATAATATGTCATGTAGTGATGTACCTTTCCAAGAGAAAATAACATTCTATTTTCTAAAAATTCTTCTTAGAGAATACAAAGAGAAAAATCTAGTGCTGAAAGCAAGCTCTGCAAAAATTCATGTTCAAAGAGCTTTGATTTGTAAAAGGGTAAGAACAAGATTGCTCCAGAGCCATTCATATTTGTAGTAAATCAAACTGCATATATATATATATTTTTTTTTCTATGTAACAACTCCGTTTCACTTCTTTTTATCATCTTTATGGAAATATTTTTACACATGGTTAATAGAGAACTTCAAAGAAGAAAAAGTGATTATGTTCAGAAGTTATGATTTACTAGAACCAAATATAATGAAACAAAATAATATTAATATATCATTTGTAACCTCTGTTTCTCTACCACTGAATAAAATGAAAGTAATATGAAGTTCTGTTCACTTCATTTCAGTTTTGCTTTATAAGTTTGCAATGACCTAGTTGCCTCTTGTGTAAATATTGTGAATTATTGGGTTAATTATCCCTAGACATGTGGCATGAATATCATAGATGATAATAGATAAAATGGAAATAAGTTTGGACTTCTGTGTAAGAAGAATTAAAATAAATGCTCATCTTTACAGAGATGCAAAGATTAATATCTTGTCATCCATAGACACTTTCTGAAAGAATCAATAAAGGATGTTCATCAGCAGAGTGAAAAATGAACACAAAGGAGTTAAATGAACAATGTATAATCACAGAACCTGCTAAAAATATGTTGGTAAATTTAATCATACATTCATTCAAAGGAACAAATATATTTATAACTAAAAATTTTATTCTTGTGAAAGATGTGGAAAAAAGTCTAAACAGCAAGAAGTGGTGTATTTTTCAGTGGGTAGTTAAAACATGAAACATTTCTTATATTTTTCAGAAGGATGGAGATATTGAATAATTTTGGACCTTGTTAGAAAATTTAATAGCTAATTGTGTAGTTAAAAAATTAGAGTAAACATTTAAATAAGAATGATGTATATGGTCTAATACCAATTTATATGCAATTTAAAAACAAAATAGTACAATATAGTACTATGGGCACACAAATATGCAGTAAAATAGAAAACACGGTCAAGAAGGACACACGCCAACTTCCTGACAGTGGTTATCTGAAGGAGAAAGTGGTATTTGGAGACAAGTTGAAAAATAGCTAAAGCTGATATGGCAAAAGTTAACATTTGCTAATACTGGATACGAAGGAGTTTGTTACATCCCTTCTCTGTGATTTGCTCCTCATTTGAAATGTGTCATCAAAAATAATTAAAAATACATAAACTGTTTTTTGAAAGAAAAATTTTATTCACAATTTATTTATTCATGTGTTTATACCTTATCCTGTTCAAAAGGGATATATATAACGGAGCTGATACATAACAAAAATTTATATTTGATGTATTAATAGCAACGATTATTATATTTTGTAAAACAAAGAATTATAAATCATGTGGAATCTTATCCATTTTAAAGGTAAAATCAGTAAAAAAGCCCTAACTGACAATTGACTTATTATTGAAATATTTACAGCATATTTAAGTAATTGAAAATAATGATATTACCATTATTATTAATATTATTCATTATAACTAGTTATTCTTTTGATGCAACTTCATAAAGTGGAGCAAGGATCACAGGTGGAATGCCTAAATTTCAGATTACATTATTAATACAGAGATAAGCTTAAAGAGTCTTTTAAAATGTGGAGTTGTGTGTAGGTTCCTTAAACCATTCATCTTAATGACCAATTGGCTGAATGGAAGCTCTAAAAGCAGATAAGTCAAACTTGAAATCACTGACATATGCTTGAAACACACGTTTAGTTCAGTGATTGAAGGAAAACCTGCATGTTGTAGATGTCAGGTGTGTGGATGGTAAATGGAATTTTTTGTTTTAAAACTTTGTTATAATCTTACATTAATGCTGTGGATGGTGAGAAGGAAGGGGAACAAACCTCTGAAGAGATGGAGAAATTTGCCAATTTTACTAATGTTACTGAAGCCTTTAATATTTCTTTATAAGTGTTTAGGCATGCAAACTCCTTCTCCCTATGTAGTCTGTATCTTAGGAAACTAATCTAGATCAGTCCAATAATGGATGTGACTCATTGCTGTGACACTAAAATGCATGTTCCGTTAATCATAGTCCTTTTTTAAAAATGAATAAGAGCTTATTAACTTTTTCAATTATAGCTATATCTATTGCGTTATGCCAATCTAGTTTGAGAATACAATTTAGTGAACAGTTCTAGGCTGGCAGAATCAATAGTTCACCACAATGTGCTTAGTCATGTCTATTAAACAGTTTGTTTACTGGCATCCTCAAAACCTGGTCAATTAGAGATTTTTCAGCGTTAGGGATCTACTTTTCCCACGGAAAAGAAAAAAAAAATCTCATTAGACATGGTCTTTTAATTAAAAGCTATTAAGTACCAATTCCTTCTAACTGAAGCAATAATTTTCAGAGAAAGAAATCTTTATTAAGGGATGAGTCCTTACTTAGTTTGAAATGGAGTCAAATTCAGCTATTAATAATAAAAATCATTGTTAACTTCATTAAAGACCATTTACCTCCATGTTGTATTCTAAATCAACGCTACTAGTTTGTTTTATTTTGTTTTAAACGTGTGATAGTGCTGGCAACATTCGTCAGCCAAATTTTTTCAGTAGATTTCACTGTTAATCATTGCCCCCTCTTTTTTTTTTTTTTTCATCCAGAAGCTAGTGGGACGCTTCTATTGCTTTTGCATTTCATTCCAAAATTCTAACTCAGCAGAAAGCAAGGCAGATCCACAATGGATTATTTAACTCAACCTAGGGGTGAAGATGGGAGGGTAGCTTAGATTGAAAGTAAAAGTGTGAAAATGCTTCAATCGCTTGTATGTTTAACATCTCCATTAATTAAATCAGCCTATTTCTGTGATTTCATTTTCTCAGTGCAAGTGGCAGAGATATTACCAGACAGAAACTGGTATAAATCCCATGCAAATGATTTTTATTGAACATGTACTGTGCACATTTTAGGGACTGTATTCTACCTAAATAATGCAGGAGCATGTGACGCCTGCCAAATCCCACACAATGTTGAAACCCCAGTTAGTGTTTTATCTTTAAAGAGAGAGCTCTGCGTCCTTTTGGCAGCTGATGAGTTCAGATAGAAAACATGCCAGCAGTGTGGACCGATGCATTATCACACGCACACCCCTGCCTCATCATATGCCATAACATTGGCAAGCAGAGCCCAGAGCTCTTTAAGAACAAGAAGAAGCTCATAAATAATGGTTGAATCACACGAGGGATAAATTAAATGAGACAACTGAATGCCAATGGACTTCCCAGCGGAAAATACTCTTCAGTGAGGAGCATTCCTGCCTCTCCTTTCTGTTTTTTTCTTTCTCAGTTTTAGTTTTGACTAGCAGTTCATTACTGTAGATACTTTTCAAATGGGAGTGTTTTAAAAAATTGTCAAACTCTGCAAAATATTTTGAGACATTTTCATATTTAGGAACATTTCTTCAATGTAAATAAACATATAGATATATTCTTATTCTTAAATATTTAAGCTTTAATCTCACCAATCTAATGACATATACCTGTTTGACAAACCAACCACAGGTAACACTCCTGAAAAGCAAAATGAGAAAATTCTGTAATGTACAAAATATCACTGAGTTGTGTGTCTATAATGTGAGTAGAATTCATTCATTCTTTTCATTTAGGATAAATACACATCAATGTTATAGCTGCCTCCTCATTCTTAAAAAATGAGATTCACAATGAATTTCAATGTTTCTCCACCAACCTCCTCTGAATTCTTTTTCAGAAATTCTTAATGTTTCTGGCTTGACAGCTTTGTGCTCAAGGTTGACAGGATATTTTTAGTATCCCAAGTATTTTAAAGGCTTGGAAAAATGTAGCTCTGGTTTGCTTGTTTATGAAATAATATTTAGCAGACAATTACAGTTGGTTTAATATGCATTCATTGCTGTCTTAGGGGAAAAAATGCCTCCAGGTTTTTTGGCAAAACGAAGAGAAATATGCATTCTCTCACACGGAAGGCACTCAGAATGGGCCATGCTTGCTTATCACTGAAGATTGTGCATCTTGCAACAGTAAATGGAAGAAGCTATAAAAAGAAGTAAATCTAGCTTAGCTCTACTTCTTGATCAATAGAAGGAGCCTGGGATCCCAGTCCTGACCCATTTTAATTTAGGAGCAACAAGATAATGCAGCAGAGCAGTGCAGAGTTGCACCTCAGTTTCAAGCAGGGCTCTGAAAAGTTACGTGAAAATGCATTTTGTCACCTCAGTCAGTCATCCAATATTTATTTAGGGTCTATAATGTGCTAGGCCCTGTAGTCAGTTCTGGAGTTAAAAATGTAAATAGAAGGAAGATTGTCACTGCCCTCTTGGTGATTACTATCCAGCAAGGAGAACAGACATAAAGAAATAATTGAAGGATCGATAGTATTGCTAACAATATCACTTGTGCATTATTCTAGCTTGAAATATAGAACATAAATCTAACTATGATGAAACATCAGACAAAGCCCAAATGACATCAGTCTATTTAAAAGGAAAAAAGGGGACTATTTTTCAAAAATATAAAATTTTTAATAGAGAAAAGAAAAGCTGTGGAAATTTTCTGAATTAAAGAAGACTAAAGGTATAATTAAATGAGCCTAGACTGCATCCTGTCCTTGAAAGTAAGTTAACAAAAATGGCATAATGGACAAACCATCTGTATAGAGAAAAACCTAGGTCTTCCTTACTATGTCTTTCTTTCCTATGAGTCTCCTTTACTACTCACACAAAACACTTTACTTCCGGTCACCAAATGTGTGGAGGTTTTTCTCCATACCACCAAGAAATTCTCAGGTACCAGCAGGATGTCCAAGAATTCAACTCAATTCTGACACTATCTACCCAGAGATAACATCAGCTCCCACAGGTTAATGGTTCAGTCCTACAAGGCTGCCCCCACCCTGCCACTTCAGATACCAGTCACAAAGCTGTGACTTCTGACCAACTGGTTATAGATTGGGAGGTTCCAATGACCCCCTTCCTTGGGTCCAATTAGTTTCCTAGAGTGGCTCATAGAACTCAGGGAGACACTTAGGTTTACCAGTTTATTAAAAGGTATGATAAAGGATACAGATGAACAGCCAGATGGAAGAGACATGTAGGGCAAGGTATGTGGGAAAGAGAACAGAGCATCCATGCCCTATCCAGTCACGCCACTCTCCCAGCACCTGCATGTGTTCACCAACCCAGAAGCTCTCCAAACCCCATACTTTTGGGATTTTATAGAGGTTCATCATATAGGCATAATCGAACCTTAACTCAATTTTCAGCCCTTCTCCCTTCTCAAGAGAATGGGGAGTGGGGTTGAAAATCCCTAGCTTCTAATCGTTGCTTAGTCTTTCCAGTTATTAGCCCTCATCCAGGAGACCATCCAGAATCACCTCATTAGAACAAAAGACAGTCCTATCACCTAGGAAGTTATAAGTGTTTCAGGAGTTCTGTGTCAGGAACAGAGATAAAAGACCAATATTGGAACTAGAGAGGCTCCTACTGTTCTTATCACTTAGGAAATAACAAGGATTTTAGGAGCTGTGTGCCAAAAACTGGGAGCAGAAACCAACATATTTTCTGTTATTTCATAAATGGTAATTAAATAAAAGTAATGAATTAATATTGAATTTACTGAAGCTAGTAAGTCCACTGTGGTTATGAAAGAGAATATCTCTAAAAAGATACACTTGAAGTATTTAGGGATAAAAAGCTATGATGTATGCAACTTACACTCAAGTGGTTCAGAAAAAATAATATTATCTATGTGTGTGTTGTGTGTTGTATGTTTGTGTGTGCGTGTGAGAGAGAGAGAGAGGGGGAGAGAGAGACAGAGAAGGGGAGGAGGGAAAGGATGCAATGATAAAGCTAATGGGACAAAATATTAACAATAGGTGAAATCTGGGTTAAAAAAAGTTTTATTTACTATTCTTGCAACTTCTCTGTAAGTTAGAAATTATAAACTTAAAATAAAAAAGTTAATTGACTGAGTTTATATTATGTGCCAGATACATAGCCTAATTCACTAATAGTACTTACCTTACCTTTCTATAGAAATAACAAAGATGTTTGTTTCAGTCCAAATTTACCTTGTAGCCCCATGTCCAGAGAAGTACATAATTGGTAATTGCATTAGAGAGTTCAGAGTGTTTCCAAGAGTTTCCAGTTCTTTTGCAATAATCCAGCTAATTTTCATCCACTACTTCTTTCATTAATCTAAAATTAACTTTTTTCTTCTTAATATAATGAAAATTTGTCAGAAACTTATCCAGGTAATCGCCATTACATCTCATCACTACTTTTTAAAAGGTGTGTGTGTGTGTGTGTGTGTGTGTGGTGCTGGGGGAGTTGAGGGGGAAGAGTTCATGTATTTATGAATTCACTCAGTTCTTGAATGCCAACTTCTGTTTTGATAAATGATACGATATTACAAACCACATGGAAACTTTGTGGTTTAAAGAAAAAACAACTTTTTATTATCTCTCACAATTCTGCAATATAAGCTGAGCTAAGTTGAATGGTTCTTCTGTCCCCATGGTATCAGCTAGGAGTGTAGTCATTATGCTTAATGTACCATGCTCAAGATAGCCCATTCACATGGCTAGCAGAAAGTGTAGTTATGGACTGGAAGATCAGACTAAAGTGCCTCCGTTCTCCTCCATTTGGACTCTCCACACAGTTTGGCTCATAGCATGATGGCTGACTCTGGCAAATTTCGTAAGTCTAGCCTTGGATTGTACACACCGTCACTCTTGTCACATTCTATTAGTCAAAGCAAATCATAGGCATAGGCCATATTAGATGGAGTTAAAGAAACAAAAAGCATAGTATTTACTATTTTACATATATATATTCTGTGTATATAGCATTTATTATATGCTATTGTATATTTTATATATATAAATATATAAGTGTGTATATAGAAAAAGCACAATATTTACTATCATATATATTTATATTCCTTCTAACTTCCCTGGCCAGTAAAATAGGTAAATAAATAAATAAATAAAGCTAAAGAAATTGGAAATGAAAATTTGTAATATTTGCAAACGGTTTGATGGTTTATGTAGAACATTTAAAGAAATCTACAGAAAATTATTAGAATTGTTACAAGAGTTTAGCAAGTCTCTAGGGTGCAAGGCCAATATCAAAAATCATCTTTATTCCTATGTACCAACTAAAGAATTTGAAAATTACATTTTATGAGTACAGCGTTTAATGTAGCATCGAAAATATTAAATATCTGGGAATAATCTAACAAACGTGAATACCTCTAACAAAACTACAAAACATTATTTTAAAAGGCTAAAGAAGAACTAAGCAAATGGAGAAATATATCATGTTCATGGATTACAAAACAATAGTGTAGAGATATCAGTTCTCACCAAATTTATTTATAAATTCAATTCAATCACTGTGTGTGGAAGTTGACAAGTGAATCCTAAAATTTGTGTGTAAATTCAAAAAGCCAAGAATAGGTAAGTCCAAATTGAAAAGAAGAAAATAGAAGTAAGTATTGCTGCAGCAGGCATTAAGACTTATTCTTAAAGCTACAGTAATTAACAGTGTGCGATTTTGTGCAAGGATAGCTAAATCCATAACAGAATAGAAAGCAGAGATCAGAAACAGATGCATACATACATGGATGCTTGAATTGTGATAAAATTGGTACTGGAGAGCAATGGAGAACAGTCTTTTCAATAAACGGTGCTGGATCAATAGGCTATACATACGGGAAAAAAAAAAAACTTGATCTCTTCTTCATACCATACATAAAAATCAATTTCAGATTAATTGTAGAATTAAACATAAAAAACAGGAAAGCATCTAGAATATAATGTATAAAAATAGCTTCATGATCTCAAGATAAGCAGTGATTCTTCTAATATGATACAATGATCACTATATCTAAAGAAGTATCTTGAAAATTGGCCCATATTAAGATTATGAACTTCTGGTTACCAGAAGTCACACAAAAAATGTATATAGGCAAGCCTATATACAGAATGGGACAAGATATTTGCATCACCAGGAAAAGGCTTGTATCCACAATGCAAAAAGAACCACAAATCCTTCAGTAGAAGACAAACAACCAAAACGAAAAAGTGAGCAAAAGACTGGAAGAGGTACTTCACAAAAGGGGATATAAAAACAGCCTATAAATATTTGAAAGACTGCGTAACTTTAGTAGTTATTATGGAAATCCAAATTAAAGCCATAAAAAAGATGACAGTACACCCCCATCAAAATAAATAAAATTTAGAAGATTGACAATGCCAAGTGTTGTTGAGGAGGAGAAGCACTGGGAACTATCATAAAAGGCTGATGGAAGATAAAATGATACAATTGGAAAATAATTTGACAGTATATGCTAAGGTTAAATGTAAGCATATCTAATGACACAGCAATTCCACTCCTAAATATATATCCATATAAATGCATACATGTGTCCAGCAACAATAATTTCATAACTGCATGATTTATAATAGCCCCAATTGGAAAAGAGCCCTAATGTCCATCAACAAAATTGTCATATAAATTGTGACATATTCATTTAATGGAATACTATATAGCAAAGGATATGAACAAACAAGTTAACACACCACTACATGGCAAGTGTGATAAAAAGTTAAATAATAGGGATGTTAAAACATTAAAAGCAGATTAAATTAAATTATCCCTATAAAGTGCCCATTATTTGGACTCTAAGTATCTCAAGATACAAAATGCACTTCACTATACAAGTATATCATGGTAAAATTTCTTTTATTTCTCTCTCTTTTTTTAACATGTTTATTGAAGTATAATTGCTTTACACTGGTGTGTTAGTTTCTGCTTTCTAACAAAGTGAATCAGCTATACATATACATACATCCCCATATCTCCTTCTTCTTGTGTCTCCCTCGCACTCTCCCTATCCCACCCCTCTAGGTGGTCACAAAGCACCGAGCTAATCCCCTTGTGCTATGCGGCTGCTTCCCAATAGCTATCTATTTTACATTTGGTAGTATATATAAGTCCATGCCACTCTCTCACTTCGTCCCAGCTTACCCTTCCTCCTCCCTGTGTCCTCAAGTCCATTCTCTACATCTGTGTCTTTATTCCTGTCTTACCCCTATGTGTTAGCATACAGTATTTGTTTTTCTCTTTCTGACTTACTTCACTCTGTATGACAGACTCTAGGTCCATCCACCTCACTACAAATAACTCAATTTCGTTTCTTTTTATGGCTGAGTAATATTCCATTGTATACATGTGCCACATCTTCTTTATCCATTCGTCTGTCAGTTGACACTTAGGTTGCTTCCATGTCCTGGATATTGTAAATAGAGCTGCAATGAACATTATGGTACATGACTCTTTTTGAATTATGGTTTTCTCAGGGTACATGCCCAGTAGTGGGATTGCTGAGTCATATGGTAGTTCTATTTTTAGCTTTTAAGGAACCTCCATACTGTTCTCCATAGTGGCTGTATCAGTTTACATTCCCATCAACAGTGCAAGAGGGTTCCCTTTTCTCCACAACCTCTCCAGCATTTACTGTTTGTAGATTTTTTGATGATGGCCATTCTGACTGGTGTGAGGTGGTACCTCATTGTAGTTTTGATTTGCATTTCTCTAATAATTAGTGATATTGAGCATCCTGTCATATGTTTGTTGGTAATCTGTATATCTTCTTTGGAGAAATGTCTATTTAGGTCTTCTGCCCATTTTTGGATTGGGTTGTTTGTTTTTCTGATATTGAGCTGCGTGAGCTGCTTGTAAATTTTGGAGATTAATCCTTTGTCACTTGCTTCATTTGAAAATATTTTCTCCCATTCTGAGGGTTGCTTTTCATCTTGTTTACATTTTCCTTTGCTATGCAAAAGCCTTTAAGTTTCATTAGGTCCCATTGTTTAGCTTTATTTTTATTTCCATTTCTCTAGGAGGTGGGTCAAAAAGGATCTTGCTGTGATTTATGTCATAGAATGTTCTGCCTATGTTTTCCTCTAAGAGTATTACAGTATCTGGTCATTTAGGTCTTAAATCCGTTTTGAGTTTATTTTTCTGTATGGTGTTAGGAAGTGTTCTAATTTCATTCTTTTACATGTAGCTGTCCAGTTTTCACAGAACAACTTACTGAAGCGCTGTCTTTTCTCCATTGTATATTCTTGCCTCCTTTATCAAAAATAAGGTGACCATAGGTGTGTGGGTTTATCTCTGGGCTTTCTATGCTGTTCCACTGATCTATATTTCTGTTTTTGTGCAAGTACCATACTGCCTTGATTATTGTAGCTTTGTAGTATAGTCTGAAGTCCAGGAGCCTGATTGCTCCAGCTCTGTGTTTCTTTCTTAAGATTGCTTTGGCTATTCAGGGTCTTTTGTGTTTCCATACAAATTGTGAAGTTTTTTGTTCTAGTTCTGTGAAAAATGCCATTGGTAGTTTGATAGGGATTGCCTTGAATCTGTAGATTGCTTTGGTTAATATAGTCATTTTCACAATATTCATTATTCCAATCCAAGAACATAGTATATCTCTCCATCTGTTTGTATCATCTTTAATTTCTTTCATCAGTGTCTTACAGTTTTCTGCATACAGGTCTTTTGTCTCCTTAGGTGAGTTTATTCCTAGGTATTTTATTCTTTTTGTTGCAGTGGTAAATGGGAGTGTTTCCTTAATTTCTCTTTCAGATTTTTCATCTTTAGTGTATAGGAATGCAAGAGATTTCTGTGCATTAATTTTGTATCCTGCTACTTTCCCAAATTCATTGATTAGCTCTAGTAGTTTTCTGGTAGCATCTTTAGTGTTCTCTATGTATAATATCATGTCATCTGCAAGCAGTGACAGCTTTGCTTCTTCTTTTCCGATTTGGATTCCTTTTATTTATTTTTCTTCTCTGATTGCTGTGGCAAAAACTTCCACAGCTATGTTGAATAATAGTGGTGAGAGTGGACAACCTTTTCTTTTTCCTGATCTTAGAGGAAATGGTTTCAGTTTTTTCACCACTGAGAATGATGTTGGCTGTGTGTTTGTCATATATGGCCTTATTATGTTGAAGTAAGTTCACTGTATGCCTACTTTCTGCAGGGTTTTTATCATAAATGGGTGTTGAATTTTGACGAAAGCCTTTTCCACATCTATTGAGATGATCGTATGATTTTTCTCCTTCAATATTTTAATATGGCTTATCACATTGAATGATTTGTGTATATTGAAGAATCCTTGCATTGCTGGAATAAACCCCACTTGATCATGGTGTATGATCCTTTTAATGTGCAGTTGGATTCTGTTTGCTAGTATTTTGTTGAGGATTTTTGCATCTATGTTCATCAGTGATATGGGCCTGTAGTTTTCTTTCTTTGTGACATCTTGTCTGGTTTTGGTATCAGGGTGATGGTGGCCTCGTAGAATGAGTTTGGGAGTGTTCCTCCCTCTGCTATATTTTGGAAGAGTTTGAGAGGGATAGGTTTTAGCTCTTCTCTGAATATTTTATGGAATTCACCTGTGAAGACATCTGGTCCTGGGCTTTTGTTTGTTGGAAGATTTTTAATCACAGTCTCAATTTCCGTGCTTGTGATTGGTCTGTTTATATCTTCTATTTCTTCCTGATTCAGTCCCTGAAGGTTGTGCTTTCCTAAGAATTTGTCCATTTCTTCCAGGTTGTCCATTTTATCGGCATAGAGTTGCTTGTAGTAATCTCTCATGATCCTTTGTATTTCTGCAGTGTCAGTTGTTACTTCTTTTCCATTTCTAATTCTGTTGATTTGAGTCTTCTCCCTTTTTTTCTTGATGAGTCTGGCTAATGATTTATCAATTTTGTTTATTTTCTCAAAGAACCAGCTTTTAGTTTTATTGATCTTAGCTATTGTTTCCTTCCTTTCTTTTTCCATTATTTCTGATCTGATCTTTATGATTTCTTTCCTTCTGCTAACTTTGGCATGGTTTTTTTTGTTTTTTGTTTTTCATCTTTCTCTAATTCCTTTAGGTGTAAGGTTAGGTTGTTTACTTGAGATGTTTCTTGAGGTAGGATTGTATTGCTATAAACTTCCCTCTTAGAACTGCTTTTGCTGCAACCCATAGGTTTTGCGTCCTTGTGCAAGGCGAGCCTGCAGCGACAGAGGCCAGTGTGATGTTGCAACAGCCTGAGGTGTGCCGTGTGTTCTCCCGGAAAAGTTGTCCCTGGATCACGGGACCCTGGCAGTGGCAGGCTGCACAGGCTCCCAGGAGGAGAGGTGTGGATGATGACCTGTGCTTGCACACAGGCTTCTTGGTGGCTGCAGCAGCAGCCTTAGCATCTCATGCCCATGTCTGGGGTCTGCACTGATAGCTGCAGCTCGCGCCCGTCTCTGGAGCTAGTTTAGGTGGTGCTCTGAATCCCCTCTCCTCGTGCACTGCAAAACAATGTCTCTTGCCTCTTAGGCAAGTCCAGACTTTTTCCCGGACCCCCTCCCGGCTACCTGTGGCGCACTAGCCTCCTACAGGCTGTGTTCACGCTGCCAGCCCCAGTCCTCTCCCTGGGATCTGACCTCTGAAGCCCGAGCCTCAGCTCCCAGCCCCCACCTGTCCCGGCGGGTGAACAGACAAGCCTCTCAGGTTGGTGAGTGCTGGTTGGCACCGATCCCCTGTGTGGGAATCTCTCCGCTTTGCCCTCTGCACCCCTGTTGCTGTGCTCTCCTCCGTGGCTCCGAAGCTTCCCCCCCACCCCGCTCACCCCCCCATCTCCTCCAGTGAATGGTCTTCCTAGTGTGTGGAAACTTTTCCTCCTTCAGAGATCCCTCCCAGTGGTGCAGGTCCCGTCCCTATTCTTTTATCTCTGTTTTTTCTATTTTCTTTTGCCCTACCCAGGTACGTGGAGAGTTTCTTGCCTTTTGGGAAGTCTGAGGTCTTCTGCCAGAGTTCAGTAGGTGTTCTGTAGGAGTTGTTCCACATGTAGATGTATTTCTGATGTATTTGTGGGGAGGAAGGTGATCTCCACATCTTACACCTCTGCCATCTTGAAGGTCTCCTTCTTTACTTCTTTAGTAAAATGACCACTTTTATGCTCACTCAGTCTCATGTCATTACTTTGAATCTATCTGATGCCCCTTTAATCCTCTGGTCTTAAAGAAAGGTGGTCTCAGGTAGGGACAAAAGACTCCATGAACACTGACTATGGGGCACGTCTTAGTTAGGATCTGCAGACTAAGACCAAGCAAAGAGCAGAGAAAGTTTCTTGGGGACTGAAGACTTAGCAAAAGAATTATCCATCCCATCGAATAGCCAAAGGGCATAGGGTACAGGGCATGGCTGCCAGATAGAACTCTGAGTAAAAAAGGTGCAATACACACATGATAATGCTGTCCCATTTTGGAGTCTTGGGAAAGAAGGCAAGCTTTTGGAAATGTACAGACAACTGGAAAAGGAGAGAGAAGTTTCCTATGGGGTGTCAACAGTTTCATTATATGTGATTCAGACTGTGAATGAAAACTGTAAATGTTCTTTCATCCACATCTGGGAAAGTAAGATTTGTACCCAAGAGATTTAAATACTGGTCAGCCTGTTTTAAAAAATAATCATTGATTATTTTGACATACAGTTAAGGCCATATGCCTTAGAGTCAGAGTTACATGTGTTGTAATCTCAGCATTTTGTCAGCTGATCATTTTTCTAGCTGTGATGTTGCTAACTTAACTAATAATTTTTAGGTCAAGTATTATCATCTCTAAAATTGGTATAATAGTATCTACCAAACGGAATTATTATAAAAATGAAAAGAGATAATATATGTAAAGTACATATCACAGTGTTTGCTAAATGTAACTACTGAATAAAGGCAGCCATGATCCAAAAGATAAACATATTCATACATACACACACACACACACACACACACACACACACACACACACACACAAATTCAAGTAGCCTAAAGTCTCAGGAGACAAATTAGCACTTAGTCTTATGAGAAATGTAAGCAGAGGATTAGATTTGTCATCTAACCAAGGCTAGGGGCTGGCCATCAAAGAAGAAATTGTTGTACTGAAGAAAATGGGAATTTTTGTGGCTCCAGTGTGCCGTATACATAATGGCATAATATATATAATACGTATTGCATATGCTATGTAATATCACAATGCTTTCCCAATGAGTTGTGCCAATCAACAATGCCACCAGCAATTTATAAGTACACACAAGTTTCACAAAAACCATGCTTACAAAAGGTATCATTCTTTTAAATCTTGGCTAATTTTCTGTCTTTTAGGAGATGTTTAGTTAATTTTCATGACTTTAGGAGATGTTTGATTAATTTTCAAATCTTTAGCAGATATTTAACAAGCATTATAGAGCTGTTCAACTGAACCAATCACTTTTCATCACTGGCATAAGTTGATGAGGCTTATTAAACAAAGGGGTGAGACAGCATAAGAAAAATTTTTGTCCTCTCAAATGGTGTAAACTTAACCTACGAGCTCATGGAGTTCTGAAGCTCTTTCACAAAGCACTTGCAACTATCTACAAAATGTGCTTCCCAAGAACATTTTGAAAACTCAAAATTGGGGGTTATTTTCACACTTCCCAGTGTTTTTAGGCTTTCACTGGTTTTTAAATTAATGGAAAAAGTGTGATAGAACAAACAGAATTTTTTCTTATGAGAACCTGTGTGAAAGCCCATTGTGCTTTTTGACAGTAAACACCAGGTAGGAAATTCAAGGGTTTTTTGAGGTTCGCACACACAATTTCTTATTTACTCTTAAAGAACAATTTGTTAGGAAGTTTCTTTATTTGTAGTAATGAAATATGTCTAATCACCTCAAAAGCAGAATAATCGTTATAAGTGACAGTTACCTGACAAAAAGGATTAGGCCTTGAGAGAGAAAAAAGCTGAACTTAAATAGTTCATGACAGGCTGTTTTGCAAAGGAACACTGAATATATTGAAATATTTATGTGTATATGTGTGCACGTGTGTATGTGTACACATACCTACACATACATATATATGTATTATTGCTACTGTCTGCCATCATTTCTGGCCACAATATCTGTGATTATGGTTTTGATATCACAGACATGTATAAACATACTATGATAGTATTTTGTCATTTTTTCCATTGTGTAGAAGGGGTGTAACAAGGACCCCCTATGCAGCTAATAACTTCCAAGTATCTTAAGAAACCCATCACAACACTGAATTGCTCTTTCATTTTCTGTTTAAAGAGAGAGGAGAAAGAAGAAAGGACACATGAAATCTATCATCATGCCCTCTATAATTTACGTGAAACAGCTCAATACTGTTGTCACCTGAATAATGTATGACCCTCTATACCACTCTTAAAATAAGTCCATTTCTTGTACAGTTATTTCTATTCTGTGGTAACTTACCTATCATTCTTTTTTTTTTTTTTTTTTTTGCGGTATGCGGGCCTCTCACTGTTGTGGCCTCTCCCATTGCGGCGGAGCACAGGCTCCGGACGCGCAGGCTCAGCGGCCATGGCTCACGGGCCCAGCTGCTCCGTGGCATGTGGGATCTTCCCAGACCGGGGCACGAACCCGTGTCCCCTGCATTGGCAGGCGGACTCTCAACCACTGCGCCACCAGGGAAGCCCTTACCTATCATTCTTGAAACAGTAGCAACAAGGATAAGTTTGGTTTTTAAGGCAACTCACATCTCTTGTTCTTTAAGTATGGTATTGAAGATGTTACTTACTAGATCAAACAGAATCCCCCTTATGAAAACATCTTAGAAAAATGTCTTTCAAGTCCTGTGCCAGTAAGAACATCTTCTTATCAATAACTTACTTATTTTCATCTCAAGAACCATGGTTGTATTGTAAATAAACGATTGTATTGCTCTCTTTGCCTTGTCTCGACACCAAATTCATGACCCACCTCTGACAAACTCTATTAGACCACACCTCACAGCTGCTGTGATCAAAACATACATATGAATTCACTTTATTTTTCCTTTCTTTACTCTTATTTCCTTTTTAAAATTTTACTGAAAAAAATTGTAAGGTCTCAAATCCTTCATGACAATGCAGGATAGACATAAGTGGAACAGAACCAGTGAATACATTACTAATATATTTCACTTGTGTATCTATATTGATTGAACATCTGTCTTTCCCAAATAACTATGAGAGATATCAAGATGAAATGAATATGACTCATGCCTCAGTTTTGTAAGAGACACATTTACATGAATAAGAAGAATATTAATGTGTAATAAGAATATAAGAATAGTAATATCTTGTTATAAAATTAAATAGGATAGTATACTTGGCATAGAATCTAGCATAAGTGCTCAATAGATTTTAGCTGAATTCAATAGAAATTAGAAATTGACTTTTTAAAAATTTTATTGAAGTATAGTTGATTTACCATGTTGTGTTAATTTCTGATGTACAACAAAGTGACTCAATTATACATATATATATTCTTTTACATATTCTTTTACATCTGGTTTATCACAGGATATTGAATATAGTTCCCTGTGCTATAAGTAGGACCTTGTTGTTTATCCATCCTATGTATACTAACTTTCATCTGCTAATCCGAAGCTCCCAACCCTTCCCTCTCCCAGCCCCCACCCCCTTGGCAACCACAAGTCTGTTCTCCGTGAGTCTGTTTCTGTTTCATAGATATGTTCATTTGTGTCATATATTAGATTCCACATATAAGTGATATCATATGTTATTTGTTTTTCTCTTTCTGACTTACTTTGCTTAGTATGTTAATCTCTAGGTCCATCCATGTTGCTGCAAATAGCATTATTTCCTTCTTTTTATGGCTGAGTAATATTCCATTGTGTGTGTGTATATATATATATATATATACCACATCTTCTTTATCCATTCATCTGTCTATGGACATTTAGGTTGTTTCCATGTCTTGGCTATTCATACTGCTGCTATGAACATAGGGTTGCATGTTTCTTTTTGAATTAATAGTTTTGTCTGTGTATGTGCCCAAGAGTGGGATTACTGGATCATATGGCATCTCTCTTTTTAGTTTTTTGAGGAACCTCCATACTGTTTTCCATAGTGGCTGCACCAATTTACATTCCCACCAACAGGGTAAAAGGGTTCCCTTTTCTTCACACTCTCTCCAACATTTATTATTAGACTTTTTAATGATGGCCATTCTGACTGGTGTGAGGTGGCCTCATTGTAGTTTTGATTTGTAAGAAATGGACTTTTATGGATAAGTATAATTTGGATATTTTGATATAGGAAGAAAAAATATCGAGCACTACAAAAAGTACACAGAGAAAAGGAACAGGGGAGGAAATCATTGTAATGCACAGGGAAGGATGTGTAGAAGAGTTTGACTAGATCCTATGGCACCCAAAGAAAGTCAATTGGAAATAGATTTGGAGTGGTAAGTCTTGATGAAAGAGTCTGATGACCAATAATGTCTTCGGGCCTTATTCAAAAACTATGGGGAATATTTTAGGGTAAAACCTTAAAACCTTGTTTAAAAAACAAGGACATGTAACCAAATTAATTGGAGGACAAATAAATTTTTAAACGAAAGTAAATAAAAGATGCCAAGTGAGATGACTAGTACAGTGTTCCAAGTAAGAGGTAATGAGATCTAAACTACAGTAGTTACAGAAGAAATAGACAGGAAAGAGCGGCTGCAACATATTCACAGACTGTAGATACCTGAGAACTTGGCAACCTTTTAGCTTCGGTGTAAAAATAATGGGAGAAGTCAAAGTCTGTGGCTTTGAATGTAGTTGATAATCAGCATTCAGTGTCATCAAAGGAGATAGATAGGAAATTAAGGAAAAAGAAAAGAGATGAAGGTGAATTGATCAATTCAGATTGGATTAGTGGTATATGAGATACCAATAGGATATGAAAGCTGAGGTGCCAATGAAGTTGGAAATGGAAGCACTTAGATGAGGGCTTAAAGTGGAGGTAAAGAATTGGTTGTCATTTGCATGATTAAGCCATTAGATTAGGTGAGATTTATCATAGAGCAAATAATGAGAGATAAAAGAAGAAAGGTAAGGATAGACCCTTCTGGCTGAAGGGCAGAACAGCACCATAAAGAGAGCAAAAGAGCACCAAAAAGGAGCAGTTGAAGTAGGAGGAAAACCAAAGGAATTTGGTGCAGCCCAAAAGATGAGAGCGCTCCATTCAAATGATACAATTTTCATTAATCTTTGGCTAGTTTTATTTTAATTAGAGCTTGATGTAATTGGGGTAAATTGATCTTCCAGAAACAATGTCATTGGAATTTTCCCTGAATATAATAATTATTATGTCCTGAGGTCGTTTGTTTTTCTCTTTTTTCTTTTTTTTCAGCATGGAAAGTTCAACCGAAAGTATCTGACTCTCTAAAGTATGTTTCAGTTTCAGTAGTCATAAATAGTACTGCAATGATGAATTAAATTTTTTTCAAGAGAAACTAAATTAAATCATGGCATATACAGTGTAACTTTTAAAAAACACAAGTTTTATGATATTATTTCCAAATATTATGATATTTATTACTCTCCCTCCACTAATTCATTCTCTAGATCATTTGTGACAAATAAATACATATTACATTTTATCTGACTATTTTTGCTTTAGTTTGTACATTTTAGCTTCAGATCTTCTTCACTTCCGAAAATCTATTCTTATTGTTTAGCATTAGGTGAATCATTTTTATCGGTATCTTCCCTTTAAAAGTCTGTTTTTTCTTTCTTCGTATTTAACTTGTAGCAGTTAAAAGAAAATTAAAAGGAGCATTGGTAGTAAATGATTAGTTATTACAGTAAGCTAAAATCTTTAGAATACACCAGCCAGTGGGGACCAAGAAGTTCATGTAAATAGTAAAACTCTGATTTCACTATCTACCTCTCCCAACCAAGTTCCCCAGTGTTATTTTTGTTACTCTTTGTATACACTTGGGCTCATAAACAGCCCTCTCAAGTCCTTTCCCGACTCTCTTCCATTGGCTGTAACTCTACTTTAGGGTCGCACCTTTCTGTTGCCACTCTGTGAATGCCCTTCACTATATCAGAGCCTTCTGGTGCATGAATCTCAAGTTGTCAAAACAGGGGCATATTCCTTTCACTCATCAATGCACCAAAAATCAAATTATATTCCACAGAAATGAGGAGAATGCCTATTGGGCTCACACATAGTCCATTACACCCAGCTTGAGAATGGACAATATGTTCTCCCCATTTTTCACTTGAAGTGCTCTTTCCAAAATTCCTCATTATAACCTCTCTTCCTTCTAATTAAAATCAGTCAACCAAATGTATGCTTATAATAACATCTTAAAGCTTATGATAAACATACCTTAAAGTCATAGTAATCAGATCAGAGGGAATTGACACAAAGAGATCAGTGAAACAGAATAGAGTCCAAAAACAGACTCATTTGCATATGTAAATTACAGTAAATATGGTGTATCAATTCTCTAGAGAAGAGATTGGATTTTTTACTGTTTGAGGGGTTTTGTGTGTTTGGGGGATTTGGTGGGGGGTGTGTGCTAGCATATATTAAGAAAGTCTTAAAATAATCCAGGCATTATTCTAAGTGTTTTTCATGTAATAATTTATTTCATCTGTCTCGCAATCCTATGAAGTAGTCAAATTGTTATCCACATTTTGTGATGATGAAACAGGCACAGAGAGTCTAGTAATTTTTTTTTCTTTTTTTAACATCTTTATTGGAGTATAATTGCTTTACAATGGTGTGTTAGTTTCTGCTTTATAACAAAGTGAATCAGTTATACATATACATATGTTCCCATATGTCTTCCCTCTTGCGTCTCCCTCCCTCCCACCCTCCCTATCCCACCCCTCCAGGCTGTCACAAAGCACCGAGCCAATATCCCTGTGCCATGCGGCTGCTTCCCACTAGCTATCTACCTTACTACGTTTCTTAGTGTGTATATGTCCATGACTCTCTCTCGCCCTGTCACAGCTCACCCTTCCCCCTCCCCATAACCTCAAATCCGTTCTCTACTAGGTCTGCATCTTTATTCCTGCCTTACCCCTAGGTTCTTCATGACATATTTTTTTTCTTAAATTCCATATATATGTGTTAGCATACGGTATTTGTCTTTTTCTTTCTGACTTACTTCACTCTGTATGACAGACTCTAGGTCTATCCACCTCATTACAAATAGCTCAATTTCCTTTCTTTTTATGGCTGAGTAATATTCCACTGTATATATGTGCCACATCTTCTTTATCCATTCATCGATGATGGGCACTTAGGTTGTTTCCATCTCCGGGCTATTGTAAATAGAGCTGCAATGAACATTTTGGTACATGACTCTTTTTGAATTTTGGTTTTCTCAGGGTATATGCCCAGTAGTGGGATTGCTGGGTCATATGGTAGTTCTATTTGTAGTTTTTTAAGGAACCTCCATACTGTTCTCCATAGTGGCTGAACCAATTCACATTCCCACCAGCAGTGCAAGAGGGTTCCCTTTTCTCCACACCCTCTACAGCATTTATTGTTTCTAGATTTTTTGATGATGGCCATTCTGACTGGTGTGAGATGATATCTCATTGTAGTTTTGATTTGCATTTCTCTAATGATTAATGATGTTGAGCATTCTTTTATGTGTTTGTTGGCAGTCTGTATATCTTCTTTGGAGAAATGTCTATTTAGATCTTCTGCCCATTTTTGGATTGGGTTGTTTGTTTTTTTGTTATTGAGCTGCATGAGCTGCTTGTAAATTTTGGAGATTAATCCTTTGTCAGTTGCTTCATTTGCAAATATTTTCTCCCATTCTGAGGGTTGTCTTTTGGTCTTGTTTATGGTTCCTTTGCTGTGCAAAAGCTTTGAAGTTTCATTAGGTCCCATTTGTTTATTTTTGTTTTTATTTCCATTACTCTAGGAGGTGGGTCAGAAAGGATCTTGCTGTGATTTATGTCATACAGTGTTCTGCCTATGTTTTCCTCTAAGAGTTTGATAGTTTCTGGCCTTACATTTAGGTCTTTAATCCATTTTGAGCTTATTTTTGTGTATGGTGTTAGGGAGTGATCTAATCTCATACTTTTACATGTACCTGTCCAGTTTTCCCAGCACCACTTATTGAAGAGGCTCTCCTTTCTCCAATGTACATTCCTGCCACCTTTATCAAATATAAGGTGTCCATATGTGCATGGGTTTATCTCTGGGCTTTCTATCCTGTTCCATTGATCTATCTTTCTGTTTTTGTGCCAGTACCATACTGTCTTGATTACTGTAGCTTTGTAGTATAGTCTGAAGTCAGGGAGCCTGATTCCTCCAGCTCCTTCTTTCATTCTCAAGATTGCTTTGGCTATTCGGGGTCTTTTGTGTTTCCATACAAATTGTGAAATTTTTTGTTCTAGTTCTGTGAAAAATGCCAGTGGTAGTTTGATAGGGATTGCATTGAATCTATAGATTGCTTTGGGTAGTAGAGTCATTTTCACAATGTTGATTCTTCCAATCCAAGAACATGGTATATGTCTCCATCTATTTGTATCATCTTTAATTTCTTTCATCAGTGTCTTATAATTTTCTGCATACAGGTCTTTTGTCTCCTTAGGTAGGTTTATTCCTAGATATTTTATTCTTTTTGTTGCAGTGGTAAATGGGAGTGTTTTCTTGATTTCACTTTCAGATTTTTCATCATTAGTATATAGGAATGCCAGAGATTTCTGTGCATTAATTTTGTATCCTGCCACTTTACCAAATTCATTGATTAGCTCTAGTAGTTTTCTGGTAGCAGCTTTAGGATTCTCTATGTATAGGATCATGTCATCTGCAAACAGTGACAGCTTTACTTCTTCTTTTCCAATTTGGATTCCTTTTATTTCCTTTTCTTCTCTGATTGCTGTGGCGAAAACTTCCAAAACTATGTTGAATAAGAGTGGTGAGAGTGGGCAACCTTGTCTTGTTCCTGATCTTAGTGGAAATGCTTTCAGTTTTTCGCCATTGAGGATGATGTTTGCTGTGGGCTTGTCATATATGGCCTTTATTATGTTGAGGAAAGTTCCCTCTATGCCTACTTTCTGCAGGGTTTTTATCATAAATGGGTGTTGAATTTTGTCAAAAGCTTTCTCTGCATCTATTGAGATGATCATATGGTTTTTCTCCTTCAATTTGTTAATATGGTTTATCACATTGATAGATTTGCGTATATTGAAGAATCCTTGCATTCCTGGAATAAACCCCACTTGATCATGGTGTATGATCCTTTTAATGTGCTGTTGGATTCTGTTTGCTAGTATTTTGTTGAGGATTTTTGCATCTATGTTCATCAGTGATATTGGCCTGTAGTTTTCTTTCTTTGTGACATCCTTGTCTGGTTTTGGTATCAAGGTGATGGTGGCCTTGTAGAAGGAATTTGGGAGTGTTCCTCCCTCTGCTATATTTTGGAAGAGTTTGACAAGGATAGGTGTTAGCTCCTCTCTAAATGTTTGATAGAATTCACCTGTGAAGCCATCTGGTCCTGGGCTTTTGTTTGTTGGAAGATTTTTAATCACAGTTTCAATTTCAGTGCTTGTGATTGGTCTGTTCATATTTTCTATTTCTTCCTGATTCAGTCTTGGCAGGTTGTGCATTTCTAAGAATTTGTCCATTTCTTCCAGGTTGTCCATTTTATTGGCATAGAGTTGCTTGTAGTAATCTCTCATGATCTCTTTTATTTCTGCAGTGTCAGTTGTTACCTCTCCTTTTTCATTTCTAATTCTATTGATTTGAGTCTTCTCCCTTTTTTTCTTGATGAGTCTGGCTAGTGGTTTATCTATTTTGTTTATCTTCTCAAAGAACCAGCTTTTAGTTTTATTGATCTTTGCTATTGTTTCCTTCATTTCTTTTTCATTTATTTCTGATCTGATTTTTATGATTTCTTTCCTTCTGCTAGCTTTGGGGTTTTTTTTTGTTCTTCTTTCTCTAATTGCTTGAGGTGCAAGGTTAGGTTGTTTATTCGAGATGTTTCCTGCTTCTTAAGGTGGGCTTGTATTGCTATAAACTTCCCTCTTAGAACTGCTTTTGCTGCATCCCATAGGTTTTGGGTCGTTGTGTCTCCATTGTCATTTGTTTCTAGGTATTTTTTTATTTCCTCTTTGATTTCTTCAGTGATCACTTCGTTATTAAGTAGTGTATTGTTTAGCCTCCATGTGTTTGTATTTTTTACAGTTCTTTTCCTGTAATTGATATCTAGTCTCATAGCGTTGTGGTCAGAAAAGATACTTGATACAATTTCAATTTTCTTAAATTTACCAAGGCTTGATTTGTGACCCAAGATATGATCTATCCTGGAGAATGTTCCATGAGCACTTGAGAAAAATGTGTATTCTGTTGTTTTTGGATGGAGTGTCCTATAAATATCAATTAACTCCATCTTGTTTAATGTATCATTTAAAGCTTGTGTTTCCTTATTTATTTTCATTTTGGATGATCTGTCCATGGGTGAAAGTGGGGTGTTTAAGTCCCCTACTATGAATGTGTTACTGTCAATTTCCCCTTTTATGGCTGTTAGTATGTGCCTTATGTATTGAGGTGCTCCTATGTTGGGTGCATAAATATTTACAATTGTTATATCTTCTTCTTGGATCAATCCCTTGATCATTATGTAGTGTCCTTCTTTGTCTCTTTTAATAGTCCTTATTTTAAAGTCTATTTTGTCTGATATGAGAATTGCTACTCCAGCTTTCTTTTGGTTTCCATTTGCATGGAATATCTTTTTCCATCCCCTTACTTTCAGTCTGTATGTGTCTCTAGGTCTGAAGTGGGTCTCTTGTAGACAGCATATATAAGGGTCTTGTTTTTGTATCCATTCAGCCAATCTGTGTCTTTTGGTGGGAGCATTTAGTCCATTTACATTTAAGGTAATTATCGATATGTCTGTTCCTATTCCCATTTTTTAAATTGTTTTGGGTTCGTTATTGTAGGTCTTTTCCTTCTCTTGTGTTTCTTGTCTAGAGAAGTTCCTTTAGCATTTGTTGTAAAGCTGGTTTGGTGGTGCTGAACTCTCTCAGCTTTTGCTTGTCTGTAAAGGTTTTAATTTCTCCATCAAATCTGAATGAGATCCTTGCTGGGTAGAGTAGTCTTGGCTGCAGGTTTTTCTCCTTCATCACTCTCAGTATGTCCTGCCACTCCCTTCTGGCTTGTAGGGTTTCTGCTGAGAGATCAGCTGTTAACCTTATGGGGATTCCCTTATGTGTTATTTGTTGTTTTTCCCTTGCTGCTTTTAATATGCTTTCTTTGTATTTAATTTTTGACAGTTTGATTAATATGTGTCTTGGCGTATTTCTCCTTGTATTTATCCTGTATGGGACTCTCTGTGCTTTCTGGACTTGATTAACTATTTCCTTTCCCATATTAGGGAAGTTTTCAACTATAATCTCTTCAAATATTTTCTCAGTCCCTTTCTTTTTCTCTTCTTCTTCTGGAACCCCTATAATTCGAATGTTGGTGCGTTTAATGTTGTCCCAGAGGTCTCTGAGACTGTCCTCAGTTCTTTTCATTCTTTTTTTCTTTATTCTGCTCTGCAGTAGTTATTTGCACTATTTTATCTTCCAGGTCACTTATCCGTTCTTTTGCCTCAGTTATTCTGCTATTGATCCCATCTAGAGTACTTTTAATTTCATTTATTGTGTTGTTCATCGTTGCTTGTTTCATCTTTATTTCTTCTAGGTCCTTGTTAACTGTTTCTTGCATTTTGTCCATTCTATTTCCAAGATTTCAGATCATCCTTACTATCATTATTCTGAATTCTTTTTCAGGTAGACTGCCTATTTCCTCTTCATTTGTTAGGTCTGGTGCATTTCTATCTTGCTCCTTTATCTGCTGTGTGTTTTTCTGTCTTCTCATTTTGCTTATCTTACTGTGTTTGGGGTCTCCTTTTTGCAGACTGCAGGTTCGTAGTTCCCGCTGTTTTTGATGTCTGTCTCCAGTGGCTAAGGTTGGTTCAGTGGGTTGTGTAGGCTTCCTGGTGGAGGGGACTAGTGCCTGTGTTGTGGTGGATGAGGCTGGATCTTGTCTCTCTAGTGGGCAGGTTCACGTCTGGTGGTGTGTTTTGGGGTGTCTGTGGCCTTATTATGATTTTAGGCAGCCTCTCTGCTAATGGATGGGGTTGTGTTCCTGTTTTGCTAGCTGTTTGGCATAGGTTGTCCAGCACTGTGGCTTGCTGGTCGTTGAGTGAAGCTGGGTGCTGGTGTTAAGATGGAGGTCTCTGGGAGATTTTCGCCGTTTGATATTATGTGGAGCTGGGAGGTCTGTTGTTGACCAGTGTCCTGAAGTTGGCTCTCCTACCGCAGAGGCAGAGCCCTGACTCCTGGCTGGAGCACCAAGAGCCTTTCATCCACACGGCTCAGAATAAAAGGGAGAAAAAGTAGAGAGAATTAGTAGAAGTATGAGGAAAGAAAGAAGGAAAGGAGGGAAGGAAGGAAGGAAGGAAGAAAGAAAGAAGGAAAGAAGGCAAGAAGGAAAGAAAGGAGGGAGGGAGGAAGGAAGGAAGGAGGGAAAGAAGGAAAAAAGACAGAAAGAAAGAAGATACAGTAAAAATAAAATAAAGTATAATAAAGTTATTGAATCAAAAAATTCTTATTTAGAAAAAAAAAGGGACGGATAGAACCTTAGGACAAATGTTGGAAGCAAAGCTATACAGACAAAATCTTACACAGAAGCATACGCATACACCCTCACTAAAAGAGGTAAAGGGGGAAAAATCATAAATCTTGCTCTCAGAGACCACCTCCTCAATTTGGGATTATTCGTTGTCGAAAGGAGGGAAGGAAGGAAGGCAAGAAAGAAAGAAAAAAAGAAGGTAAAGTATAATAACGTTATTAAAATTAATTAAGAAAAAAATTTTAAAAAAAACCATGGACGGATAGAACCCTAGGACAAATGGTGGAAGCAAGACTCTACAGACAAGATCTCACACAGAAGCATACACATACACATTCAGAAAAAGAGGAAAAGGGAAAAAAATCATAGATCTTGCTCCTAAAGTCCACTTCCTTAATTTGGGATGATTGGTTGTCTATTCAGGTATTCCACAGATGCAGGGTATATCAAGTTGATTTTGGAGCTTTAATCCGCTGCTTCTGAGGCTGCTGGGAGAGATTTCCCTTTCTCTTCTTTGTTCTCACAGCTCACGGGGGCTCAGCTTTGGATTTGGCCCTGCCTCTGCGTGTAGGTCGCTGGAGGGCATCTGTTTTTTGCTCAGACAGGACGGGGTTAAAGGAGCCGCTGATTTGGGGGCTCTGGCGCACTCAGGCCGTCAGGGAGGGAGGGTCACGGAGTGCGGGGCGGGCCTGCGGCGGCAGAGGCCGGCGTGACTTTGCACCAGCCTGAGGTCCGCCGTGCGTTCTCCCGGGGAAGTTGTCCCTGGATCTTGGGAACCTGGCAGTGGCGGGCTGCACAGGCTCCGCGGAAGAGGGGTGTGGAGAGTGACCTGTGCTCGCACACAGGCCCCTTGGTGGCGGCAGCAGCAGCCTTAGCGTCTCCCGCCCGTCTCTGGGGTTCGCGCTTTTAGCCGCGGCTCGCGCCCGTCTCTGGAGTTCCTTTAAGCAGCGTTCTTAAACCCCTCTTCTCACGCACCAGGAAACAAAGAGGGAAGAAAAAGTCTCCTGCCTCTTTTGCAGGTGCAGACTTTTCCCCGGACTCCCTCCCGGCTAGCTGTGGTGCACTAACCCCTTCAGGCTATGTTCAAGCCGCCAACCCCAGTCCTCTCCCTGCGCTCCGTCCGAAAGCGAAACCCGAGCCTCAGAGCCTCAGCTCGCAGCCCCGCCCGCCCCGGCGGGTGAGCAGACAAGCCTCTCGGGCTGGTGAGTGCCGGTCGGCACCGATTCTCTGTGCGGGAATCTCTGCGCTTGCCCCCCGCACCCGTTGCTGTGTACTCCTCCGCGGCTTCGAAGCTCCCCGCTCCGCCTCGCGCAGTCTCCGCCCCGAAGGGGCTTCCTAGTGTGTGGAAACTTTTCCTCCTTCACAGCTCCCTCCCACTGGTGAAGGTGCCGTCCCTATTCTTTTGTCTCTGTTTTTTCTTTTGCCCTACCCAGGTACGTGGAGAGTTTCTTGCCTTTTGGGAGGTCTGAGGTCTTCTGCCAGCCTTCAGTAGGTGTTCTGTAGGAGTTGTTCCACGTGTAGATGTATTTCTGGTGTATCTGTGGGGAGGAAGGTGATCTCTGCGTCTTACTCTTCCGCCATCTTCCTCTCATTCCCCGAGTCTAGTAATTTAGAACTACAAGCAAATAGCAGAGCTGGAAAATGAACCCACACATTTTGACTCCATACACCACCTAGGAAGATAGATCACATTCCTACCTACACCACAGCAAATAATAAGAGTTCAGATTCTGAGCCAAGCCAAAGTCAAACTATAAAGTATGAAAATAAAATAGAAAATATTCATACAATCATGGGGATAAGGAAAACCTTCATTAAAAGACACAAAACCCAGAAGCTAAAAGGACAATCTTTTTACAGTCATTACATAAAAATAAAATCTCTTACCAAAAAGACACCAAAATAGATTAAATGATATGCTGCAGACAGAGAAAAAATGTTTACAACTTGTTTGTAACAAAGGATTAATGTCCATACCATAAAAGGGGCCCCAACAAGTCAGCAAGGAAATGATAAAGATAAATGATATATAGAACAAAAATTCCTGAAAGCCCATAAACACATAGAAAGTTCTTCAACATCAGTAGCAATCAAAGAAATGCAAATTAAAACAACAGTGGATTACAAGTGCTAAAAACTGAAGAATGACTCTAGGTTGGTGAGGATAAGGGAAATAAATACTTTCATAGATTATTTGTGGTAATCGAAATTGGAGAAGGACATTTTGGAGCCTGGCCATATCTCCCAAATGTTAAATGTTAAGCTTTAGACCCAGTAGTTTTACTTGGCTATGGGAAAAAAAGCAATTTGTAGAATATCATATACATTATATGTGTATAATGTAATATAATATATACACAGACACATTTATATAAACATATAAAAGAAAATAAAATTTATGAGTATGATACTTGGTATCTCTACGGTATCAGTTGTTATTTCTCCTCTTTCACTTCTTATTTTATTTGGGTCCTCTGTCTTTTCTTCTTGGTGAGCTGGTTAAAGATTTATCAATTTTGTTTACCTTTCCAAAAAACTAGCTCTTGGTTTCATTGTTATTTTCTATTTTTTATCTCTATTGTATTTATCTCCTCTCTGATCTTTATTATTTCCTTCCTTCTGCTGACTTTGCGCTTTGTTCTTCTTTTTCAAATTTTTAGGTGGTAGGTTGGGTTGTTTATTTGAGATTTTTCTTGTTTCTTGAGGAAGGTGTGTATCACTATGGACTTCCCTCTTAGACCCGCTTTTGTTGCATTCCATAGGTTTTGGAAAGTTGTGTTTCCATTTTCATTTGTCTCGAGATATTTTCTGATTTCCTATTTGATTTAATCATTTACCCACTGGATTTTTAGTAGCATGTTGTTTAATCTCCACGTGTTTGTTCTGTTCCTGTTTTTCCTTCTGTAGTTGATTTCTGGTTTTATACCATTGTGGTCAGAAAAAAAATGCTTGATATAACTTCTATCCTCTTTAATCTGTTGAAGCTTTTCTTGTGACCTAGTACATGATCGAGAACATTCCATGTGCACTTGAAAAGAATATGTATTCTGCTGTTTTGGGATGTAATGTCCTGTAGATATCAATCAAGTACAACAGGTCTATGTTTCATTTAAAGCCACTGTTGCTGTATTTATTTTCTGTCTGGATGACCTGTCCATTGATGTCAATAGGATGTTAAAGTCTCCTGCTATTAATGTATTATTGTCAATTTCTGCCTTTATGTCTCTTAGTGTTTGCTTTATATATTTAGGTGCGCCTCTCTTGGGTGCGTATATGTTAAAGTATGTAATATCCTCTTCTTGTATTGATCCCTTTATCATTACATAATATCATTACATAATTAATGTAATGTAATTAATATCATTACATAATTTCTTTGTCTTTTGTTATAGCCTTTGTTTTAAAATCTATTTTGTCTGACATGAGTATTGCTATCTCCACTTTCTTGTTTCCATTTGCATGAAATATCTTTTTCCATCCCCTCACTTTCAATCTGCATGTGTCTTTAGCCCCGAAGTGAGCTTCTTGTAGGCAGCATATTGACCAATCAGTCACCCTATGTCTTTTGAATGGAACATTTAGTCCACTGACATGTAAAGTGATTTTTAATAAGTATGGACTCATTAACATTTTATTACTTGTTTTCCGGTTGTTTTTGTAGTTCTTCTCTGTTTATTTCTTTTTCTTTTTGTTTCTCCCATTGTGGTTTGATGATTTTCTTTTGTAATGTGCTTGAGTTCCTTTTTTATGTTTGGTTGTGTATCTAATGCAGGTTTTTGATTTGTGGTTACCATGGGATTCATATATGTTGACCCCTAATAATATCAACTTGATTTAAACTGATAGTTGTTTAAGTTCTAACACATTCTAAAAGATCTACATTTTTTACTCCCCTCCCCCACATTTTGTTTTTGATGTCATATATTACATCGTCATGCTTATCCCTTTACTGTTTATTGTAGTTATAGTTACTTTTAAATTTTTTGTCTTTTAATCTAAGTGATCTTAATTAAGTTATCTTCAATCCTTACTATATATTTGCTTTTCCTGTTGGGATTTTCCCTTTCCTGTATATTCTTACTTCTTTTCCATTTAGAGAAAATCCTTTAACATTTCTTATAGGGTAGGTTTATTATTGATGAATTATTTTAGTTTTTGCTTGTCTGAGAAATTCTTTCTCTCTCCTTCTATTCTAAATGATTATCTTGCTGGGTAGAGTATCCTAGGTTGCAGATTTTCCCCTTTCAGAACTTTGAATAGATCATACCACTCTCTTATGGCCTGCAAAGTTTCTGCAAACAAATCAGCTGATAACCTTATGGAGATTCCCTTGTATAAGACTCTGTTTTTCTCTTGCTGCCTTTAGAATTTTCTCTTTATTTTTAACTTGCTGCCTTTAGAATTTTCTCTTTATTTTTAACTTTTGCCATTTTAATTATGATATGTCTTGGTGTGGGATCGTTTGGGACCCTCTGTGCTCCTGTACCTGGATATCTGTTTCCTTCTTTAGGTCTGGGAAGTTTTTAGCCATAGTTTCTTCAAATACGTTTTTGATACCCTTCTCTCTCTTCTCCTTCCAGAACCCCTATAATGTGAATGGTGGCATGTTTGATGTTATCCAAGAGCTCTTGTATGTTGCATTCATATATATATTTTTTTCTTTAGTCTTTCTGTCTGCTGTTCTGATTGGGTGATTTCCATTATACTATCTTCCAGGTCACGTATGCATTCTTCTGTGTCACAGTCTGCTGTTCACTGCTTCTAGAGTGATTTTTATCTCAGATATTGAATTAATGTATTTTTGATTCGATCTTCTTTATATTTTCTAGTTCCTTGTTAAAATAATTTGTGTTTGGATCAATTCTCTTCTCTAATTCGGTTAGCATTTTTATTACCAATGTTTTGAAGTCTTTATCTGGTAGATTGGTGTTTCTGTTTCATTATTTATTTTCTCAGGGGTTTTCTTTTGCTCTTTCAATTGAGAGTAGTTCCTCTGCCCTTTTATTTCACTTAACTTTCTCTGTCTCTATGAATTTGGTTGAAACGGTTATCTACTGTGGTCTTGAAGGAGTGTTCTTATGTGGGAGCATCACTGTGCAGACTGTGCGTGCCCAGTGCCTTCAGTGGGAGAGCTGGATTTGATGTGGATGCCAGACACATCCTCCTTCAAGGTGTGCTGGCAGCTATCACCCTGGTAAGTGGTGTGGCTCGTAATGGAAGAGCTAAAGCCTGCACAGGGTGTGAGGCGTGATTTCCTCTCTTCTCAGTGGCCGTCACCACCCTCTCAGGCTCCAGGGATGGGCTCAAGCTGGGTCTGTTCTCTTTAAGTGTGTGTTTTCCCTCCTCCCTGCTCTGGGATCTTTGCCTCAAAGGAGGGGAGTGCTGAAGCAAGTGGGGCTCCTGCACTTACACAGATCTGATGCTCCACCTATGTAGGTGTCTGTGGCTCCACTCAGAAGCAGCCCATGGTTGCATCTTCACCCAGATCTAGTGCTAGGCTGTGGCATGGAGTAGGCAGGGCTGGAGTGTTCAATTAGTTGGGCCTGGGGAGCACAGCGAGGGAGTTGTGGGAATTCCAGCAGCTGTGCTGCCATCAGAAGTCTGGGCTGCTTCTGTGATGCTGTTTGAGTCAGCGCCAACAATGGTTGCCACTGCTCCACCTGGGCTACACCCTGGGCCCCTGGGTTGCCTCTGTCCCTAGATTAAGTCTTTTCTCAGGTGCTGGCTGCCCCATGTCCAGTGCCAAGCTGTGGCATAGAGTGAGCAGGGCCAGCGTGTTTGCTCGGCTAGGGATGGGGAACACAACAAGGCAGCAGCCATTAGGGCAGGCCTCTCTCTGCCCTGCCTGGTGGCAAGCCAGCACCCGAGTGTACCTCATGAATGGAGTCTAGGCTTCTCTAGCTTTTCTGTCTGTCCCAGCAGTTCTCCAAGCAGCCAAGGGTGCTTATCCCCTACACCTAGGACCCCAGGACTGGGATGCCCACTCTGTGGCTCAACCCACTTACTGCCCAGGTCGAGTGCTCACTTGTGTAATTTCTCTTTTCCTCTGATTCCCGTCCCGGGGCACAGGTCCCAACCTGATCTCTTTTCTTCCCTTCCTCCTCAATTACGTATGTAACTTTCTTACAGCCTTGGTTGTACAGGAATCCTTCTGCCAGTTTCCAGTTGGTTTTCCATGAGAATTGTTCCATACGTAGATGTATTTTTGATGTGTTCATGGGAGAGGTGAGCGCCACGTCCTCTTACTGTGCCATCTTGATCTCACGTCTAAAATTTATGAGTATAAATGTAAAGTGAAGTGTTTTCTAATAAATGCACTAATATTTTAGCAGTGGTTCCTGCTGGTGAAAGGAGAGGATTGTGGAGGAAGGGAAAGGGGGTTGTAATTTTTACCCTCTACACTTTAAATTATTTGAATTTTTCATAATGCATATGTGTTTATGTATCACTTGTGTTATTTAGATTTTTAAAGAATAAATCTTGGTTATTTAAGAAAATGTCAAAACTAGGTTCTCATGTTTGCAAATATAACTGTATTTCACAGTTTTGCCATTTGCTCTCTCAGTTTGCTTTCTCTGAGACTATTTACATAATCCAGACAGAGTTAATTTAATTTTTTCAGCCATATTTACAGTGGTCCACTTGGGTAGTACACTGTGGAGGAAGGTCAAGTCTAGCCCAACTTGTGAATAGTCAGAGGTTTTATTTTCACTCCTTTTCTCTTCAACCCTGTCTATAATTCTGGTATCTCTAGTGCTGTGCCTTTGGTTGCCAAGGCCTAGCTGTGAGTGCCAGGCCAGCTCCTAGCAACACCAAGGCCCATTGATAGCGCCAGGCCAGTTCCTCCCTGCCAAGGGCCCCTTTTCTCTCTCTCAGAGAGGACAGTGAGCTGGCATGCACCTTTTGCCCTCTTCTTTCCACTTGTTCCTGATGTAATGTAGGAGGTAGAAAAAATATCTTGAGATCCCCAGGGAAAAAGCATGAGGACAAAAACTATATAGTATCCTATAATTCCTGGGAACAGATAAAAGACACCTATGTTCCTGATGGAATCATGGAGACACCGTACTGGCTGGCTTACCTCTGGCATTCTTATAATGTGAAACAAACAAAAACAAAAAAAACCCTCCTTATTTAATTCATCCACAGTTAATGGTCTTTCTGTGATTTACAAACACCATCCTTACTTATATAGAGTTCCAAGTGGAAATTCAGGGAAATGAGGTGGAATTGGACCAGGCTGTGACAGCTACTCTCTGTCCACAAGGGTGGCTCCCCTATAAATCATGTGGCAGCAGCAGTTGGCTCAGGAGTTCTTCCTCCTCTCAGGGGAGAGCAAATGGAAATAGCTGAGATTGTTTTACTGTCCTTCTGTTCTGCATTGTTCCTTAGAAAGGGCTACAAAAGGAGTCCCTACAGGAATGTATAATATACATATGCTTGTGCTATTTTGCCTGCCAAACCCAGTTTTCATTTGGTGAAATTCTCCTCCCACATAATTCCAGTGGTAATTCCACAATTCCTTCACCCCCTTGAAGTTCTACAAGGACCTACTCCAGACCCACATCACTGATTCAAGGTTGGGAACATGATGCAAGCCAAGCCAGCTGGTGTCAGATCTGGGACTTTTGCTAAACTGTTAGAAGAGATACTCTATTTGCATTGAGTTCGCTCAGGTGGTAGAACATAGGCAAGAATATCTGGTGACTATCTTTACCACCTCCTGGGTACCTGAAAAGGAAGTTAACACATAATAAGGCAGATTTGAAAGATGGAAATGATATTATGTGAGGTCCTAAACCCAACTGTACTCATTCTGGCCATAAGCTACTAAATTCTGTTTTTCTCAAACTAGTGCTATTTTCTTGAATGTTTGAGTGATACTTGTATCACTTACAACCCACAGAATCCTGATCATGCTGATATACCACAGAATAGCCTTTCCTTGACAATTAGAATTTCAGTAAACCATGAACAGGGAGGAATGGGTGAGAGGAGTTGTGTCAAGAAACAGATTAAGACTCATCATAATTGAATATCGGGAGCTTTCACATCCAGCATACCTTGGAGATACTGCAGGTTTGGTTCCTGACCACTGCAATAAAGTGAATATTGTGATCAAGTGAGTCACATGAAGTTTTTGGTTTCCCAATGCATATAAAACTTACATTTATACTTTTCTGTAGTCTACATGTGCAATAGCATTATGTGTAGGAAAAAATGTATATACCTTAATTTAAAAATACTTTATTGCTAAAAAATGCAGACCATCGTCTGAGCCTTCAGCACATCATAATAATCTTTTTGCTGGTGGTGGGTCTTGCCTCGATGTTGATGCCTGCTGACTGATCGGGGTGGTGGTTGCTGAAGGTTGGGGTGGCTGTGGACATTTCTTCAAATTCTCAAAGTAAAGTGGTCAGTGGTTGCCATGGATTCAGAGTGGGGGGAAAGGGAGAGAGAAATGAATAGGTGGTGCACAGGGGATTTTTAGGATAATGAAACTATTCTGTATGATTTTTAGGATAGTGCAACTGTTCTGTAATAATGAATACATGTAATTACACATTTGTTAAAACCCATAGAGTGTACAACACAAAGAGGAACTCTAATGTAAACTATGGATTTTAGCTCATAATAATGTATTAATATTGGTTCATTAGTTGTTAAAAAAAATTACCACACAAATGCAAGATATTATTAAAAGGAGAAACTGTTATGAGAATGGGGGAAGAGAGACATATGAGAACTCTGTACTATCTGCGCATTTTTCTGTAAACCTAAAACTGCTCTAAAAAATAGTCTGTTAAAAATAATAATTTTAATGTGGTTCATGAAATCATCTTTCCAGTAAATTCAAGTTTTGTTTTTTATTTAGTTGGCTTCATTTTTTGATTTTAAAGTATTTTTTGTCATATTCTTATAAATTTAAAAGCAAAATTATATAGAGCAATGATTTTGCAGGCTTATGTATATCTTAGAATATTTTATAGAAACATTCCTAGTTAAGTAAACATTTGAATTTTAGCAATTTTTATTGTCTTTGTAATAGAATTTACTCAAGGTTTGATCTCTGTTGAAATACATTGGTGAATGAAATGGCAGATTTTACTTAAATCTATATTCATTGAATTTTTAAATGAATGAAAAAACCTGTAAATATAGTAATGGCTTCATAATGTCTGCTTTTTTTTTTTTTTTTTTTCCGTACCCGGGCCTCTCACTGTTGTGGCCTCTCCCGTTGCAGAGCACAGGCTCCGGACGCGCAGGCTCAGCGGCCATAGCTCACTGGCCCAGCCGCTCCACGGCATGTGGGATCTTCCCGGACCGGGGCACGAACCCGTGTCCCCTGCATCGGCAGGCGGACTCTCAACCACTGCGCCACCAGGGAAGCCCGTAATGTCTGCTTTTTAAAAATAATTCCTTTTTTCCTCCCTAGAGTTTCATCTCATTCATTTGTAACTACATGATCCACATTTTTCTATCAAGTCCGGGATCCTTACAGGCACTGAGATTGCCCACTCATCAAAGTCCACAGATCAAAACCTTTTTGCCTTTTCCTTAGGTATCTTAATGTTTCCATTTACTATCCTTTTGTCATTGCCAAGTTCTTTAGTCCTTTAGGGAAAAAAAAGTTCTTCTTTGGAGACTGTAGATCTTTCTGAGAGCTAATGTAAGGATCTATTATTGCCACAAGAGGTAGCCTACCAAGGCAAAAATATCAACGTGCAGGCAGGTTGCTAAAGATCTAGCTATTTCAGCATTTAAAGGAAACAAACATAGAATGAATCAGGAAAAAAAAAATTGACTCTAGAGACAGGTAACATGTGAGAAATATGAGATATAAGGTAATAAACTATCCTTGATTGAAGGCAACTATGAAAAATTAATAGCTTATTGATATTTCCCTGATAGCTCTTCATTCATACATGCTCTACTTTAATTTTAAAAATTAATTAAATAACAACTGTTAAGGCGGATGAGTATGGTTGGTTTTGTATAGTTAATTTTGAGCTCAGTGGGCTTGAAGTTAAAATATTTATTTGGTGGTCTGCAGTTAGCTCCCTAGGTAAGGGAAGGTGCTGGCACCTTTTAAGTATTATCATCACCGCAGTGTAGTCAGATTCTCTGGCTCCATCTAACCAGTAGGTTTAAGGTGGTTGCTAAACCAGGTCCAGCCCTCCTGACTCCAGCACTGCACCCTCTGCTGGACACTTGTTCTTCCATTTCTAAATCTGTTGGGACAGGAAATGAATGCAACCCACTCCTTGGAGTGGGGAGAAGAACACATAGCTTGTTGCCCTGAACCCCTCCACTTACCATTTCATTTATATCCTTCCAGTATACCCAGAAGCAAAGATAGCAGATGCAAGAGATCTAAGCAAAGACCTACAACTGTTTATCAACTTACCTTGAGTTTAAATACATGAAATCATCCTAGCCTTCTCTGGGGACACACCTGCACATGTGTTAAAATATGACATAATCAATTATATTCAATGCCATACTTTTTTGCTCTACCTTGATTACATAGAGCTTTGAGACTTGTGACCAGCAAAAATTAATTCTTCTAAAACACAATTTTTTTTTTCTATTTCTACTACACTCTGAGCGGTAACAAACCTGTCAAATGAAAAAAAAAAGTTTCACTTGAATGTTTCATAAGTTCTGTAAACTCACTGGTGTTTGAAATTTTTTTCGTCTTTTTTTAAGATAGTAGCTGTCTCATAGTACTAATTTTATTATTAAGCTTAAGTAATTTCCAAATGAACAATATTAACTTTACCAAAACCTAAAAGAAAAAAAAAGCTCATAAAACAACTTAATTAATGGCTATGTTTTAGTTTGCAGTAAAGAAAAACAAAGTCCTTTGTGAAACTTTTTTTGAGGGACTGTGAACATTGCCCTGTAATATTAGTTTCATATTTACATGTTGCATATAAACGTAAGCAGAAAAGCCCATCACTCCCTTTTCCCATGGTAGATCAAAGTGGTCAAAGATAGGGACTGGTAACTTAGGGGGGCCATTGCGAGGAAATTTTTGGTACTGAATTGCCAAAATACAAACAAACAAACAAAAACCCAGGTACTACTCCTCAGGAAACCAGGCAATCAACTCCAGTCCTAAGTAATCAGTTTCCCTTCACAGAAGCCAATAAGCACAGCTAAACAAACAATGAAAGTTTCCACTGCCCTTGCCCTCCTCCCATTCTTTCCTCCCTTCTTCTTCCTTTTCTGTTCTCCATCTTTATTCCAGCCCAACTTTTCCTTATTTTTCACAGACTGACTAATCTGAAATATGTTCCACTAAATACAGAATACCTATTAGTTATCACTTTATTAAAGACACATGTATACCTTCCCCCATTCTCTCAAAACTTTTTTATCCCTGAATTCTCATTTCTTTTCTCACACTTTATTTTCACCTTCTATCTCACACTCATATATTTTTCTCTCTCTCTCCTCTAAGTCCTGGCTGTTGATGTGAACAAAATTTACATTCAAATAAAACAAAGATTTTTTTTCCAGATTTTCATACCAGCTGACTGAGGTTGTAAGCATACCACTTGGGAATTAAGATATACTTTCCTCGAGTTTTTAAAAAGCATATTGATTTCATGCCTTTACTCCCAGTATCCCTCCAGAGAGGAGGATGGACTTTTCGAAAATTGGTTTGGATTGATAAAGTACTTTGCCCTTATTTAAAGAGCTCATCTTGCATCAACCTCTCTTTTCATTCACTAAACAGATTCTGCAGCCCTCCTCATCTGAGAGAATTAGGCCTCCCTTGTCTGCTTTGATCCAGAAAATCATGCTTTCATTAACACAAACATCTCCTGATCTCTGCCATGCACTTTAGATTTTCAAATTATGTATGTGCATCATTTATCAGAATGCTGTCAGGCCCCAGGTCTGCCAGACATTCAAACTGGGAGATCCCGTGGCATGTATGTGGATTCATTTTAAGGGAGGGGCGTGGTGATTGTAATCTTGGTCCCTAAAGTAGCTGTAGTTAGCTGCATATTCTTTATTTCAAGGAAAGAAATGTGGTAGTAAGTACCAAGGATGAGATCTCACGTCTTAAAAAGCAAAATGCAATTCCCGTCTACTCCTTTGAGCAATAGAAGAGATTAAAAACAGCATTTTGTATTGAGAAATGGTATGACTTTGGTGAGTAAGTTGTAAACAGAGTAGTGTTTTTAGTGATATTGTAAACATGCAGCAATATATCTAACAATTTTGATATTTGGGAAGTGGAAACACACAGGAAGTTCTTTAATCTTAATGGAAAATGCCCTGAGTCATTTGGTCTGTGTACATGCCTTTCAACAAAATTTTTTTTCAAACTCAAGTCTTCAAAATTATCATCACTTCTGTTTTCTTTGTCCATTCTAACCTTTTCTGAAACAGAGAAAGATAAATACCACCATAAAAAGTAGCATTTAGACTGCCCAGAAACTGTATAATTACAGACTGTGTCCAGAATTTCAATTTTAAAATTCTGGAGAGTAAATAACGATATATAAAGCTAACAGATGACCCAGATACTGGAATTATCAGACATGGACTTTAAAGTAACTATATATTCATATTTCAAGAAAACAGATGACAAGATGCAGGACTTTACCAGATAACAGGAACCTATAAAAAAGAACCAAATAGAAACTCAAGGACTGAAAAAAATACAATTACTGAAACAAAGAACTCAGTAGATAGGTTTAACAACAAACATGAAGACCAGATATAGCTGAGGAAAGAATTAGTGAACTAGAAGTTAGGTAAGTATAAAATACCCTAATGGAAGCCTGAAGGGCAAAAAGAATAGAAAAATACATTTAAGAGTGAAAAGGACATATGGGATGCAACAAAAGTTCTAACAAATGTATAGCATCATCTCCCTCCAGAAGGAGGCAAGAACAATATTTAAGAATAAATGTCAAAAAATTTCCAGTTGATGAAAGATATCAAGCCATAGTTTCAGGAGATGCTGCAAACCCAGATGGGGTATTGAAAAGAAAACCACACCTACATACATCACAGTAAAAAAGCTGAAAACCAAAGACAGAGAAAATCACAAAAAGGATCCAAAAAGAAGGGTACATTGTTTTTCAAGGAATAACCACGTGATTGAGAACTAACTCTTCAACAGAAAAGATGTAAGACAGAACAAAATGGAATGATATGAATATGGTGTGAAAAAAATTTGGCAACCAGTGAAAATATCTTTCAAACGTGAAGCAACATAGAAATTTCTGGATCATCAAAGACTAAGCACATTCATCAAGCAGCCTACATGAAAGGGCATGCTAAAAGTAGTTCTTCAGGCAGAAGGAAAATTATCCCAAAGGGAAACACAGCAATGCAGGAAAAAATTATGTTTGCTAAATTTGGGGCAAATCTGAAAGAATACTGACTATACAAAATAACAATAGTATTTTAAGAGTATTAAAATATATGTAGAATTAAAATACATGACAATAATAACTAATGGCACCTGGAGGGTTGAGGACAGTTAATAGAGTTCAGTGTCCAAAAGTCTCAGCATTGACTGGAGTGTGGTAAGAGAACTAACTTATATTCATTCTAATGATACAAGAACACATGTTTACACTTTGTGGGAGTTACTAAAAGAATAGTGAAAGGATGTGTAACAAGCATGCCAATTGAGGAAAAATAAATGAAATGTTCCAGAATTTATTAATTCAAAATAAGGAAGGAGAAAAAAAAAGGTATCATAAAGCAGTTGGGAAGTATCAAATTGAAAATAACAAATAATGTGGTAAATATTAAATTAGTTTATATTTTGTGCATTCATTGATTGTTCAGAAATAGCTGGAAAGTGTTATGGGCAAACAAAATCTAATTGACCTGAACTGAAAAATATACTGTTGCTAATTCACAAAATAATTTTTCTGCAAGGAATTTTTTTTAAAAGTATCAATAGTTGATGATTTTTGCATGATTATGATGTGAGAAGCATTATGTTAATATATCCCATTTTATTCTTTTGAGTTTGTTTATAGACCTATTATATATATTTTTTTCAAGTGAGTTTCAGGCAGGTTAAATACCAACTCACACTGAAAACAGCAGATCTGGGAACAGAAAACAATTTTTGTTTATTTTTGTTGTTGTTTTATTTTACTCCAGAATTGATACCCTTAATCATCACTATATATGTCAATTTTCTTGAAAAGAAAAACTTAATATTCCATGCATTTTTTAAATGGGGCCATAATGCAACATGGAGGCATCACAGCAAATGTGTGAAACAAACAAGTTTTCAAAGAGAAAAAAAAAAAGTATTATTTACATTGCTGGGGAGTTGGTCCTTTTTTAATTTCTTTTTCCAGGGGGAGGGAGGAGAGGAAGGAGGGAAATCAAAGATTCTGTCCCAGAGAGGGGGAAAGGTGAGATCTGAGAAGGGGCAGAAACAGGGAAGGAAAAGGTTGTACCTTCATAAGGCGGGGTGGTTTGGGGTCAGGCCCTAAACATCATCCTGCTTGAGAATCTGTCAGAGGAAAACAAGTCAAAGGGAGCAAAAGAAGGAGCCACTAGGGCCAGAGGCAGGACAAGAGATGGTATCTTAGGAGGCCAGGGTAAATGGGGGAGATTCAGGGACTAGACATGCTTCCTGGGGGTGGGGGGAATGCAGCCACAGTGTATCCCCCTTCCCTCTTCCACCCCAGCTCCAGCCCTGGCCTTTTCTTTTCATCCCTACCCCCATGACAGAAGTTGTGGCCCTGGCCATGTCATCGTGTTCCTGTGTCCCTGCATGTTCCCCACCCTTCACTCCCTCCTTTTGCACAGACCCCATTATAATAAATTTTAAATTAAAACCTGAAAAAAAAAATCCCAATAATTAGTCCAAGGATCGGTTCATTGAACAAACGTTTCTTAAGCATGTGCTAAGTGTCAGGCACGTGCTAGGCCCTGATGACCTAATACAAAAACAGCAGAGATTTAGTTCCTGCTTCATGGGGCTAATAATAATATTAAATATAAATTAATGTACTTCCTTCATTAGATAATAATAAGAGAAGAAAAGAAAATAATCATAAATTTGCTATGTGCGTTAAAGACCACAAAGAGATGCTCTGATAAAGAATTATCAGTGAGGGCTCTTTTAAGTGATACGATGAAGGAGGATTTCTCTGAGAATGTAACCTTTAAGCCAGCAGAGCTTTATAACTAGGGTAACTATATTTTATATTGCTCAGACTGGAACACTTTTGAGAATGAAAGGGGGCACTTCTGATAATTATGCAGGATGCCATGGCAAACCAGAATATGTATGTATGCACCCTCTTTCTAAACCAAAGAAAGAAGTATGGGTTATTTCCTAAATGCAATTGGAAGACACTAAAATGTCTTACCAAGGGAATATTGATTGTTTGAGTTACATTTTTAAAAGTCCTCTCTAGATGCCAGATGGAAAATTGATGGACTAAGGGGCACAAATGGAGGTAAAGAGACAAATTCTGAGAACATGGTACCCATCTAGGTAGGAGAGGGACAGTGGCTTGGATTAATAAAGCAGGAATATAGAGAGTAGTAGCAAATTGAAGATGAATTTTGCAGTGCATCAACAGCTAAGGTGAAGTTATATAACATATTATATTTGCATTTTAATTCATATTTTAATAAACACACAAGACATTTTAAATATGGTCAAGTGATCTGGAAACAGACTTTCTAACAGCACTGAGATATAAACATGAAAGAGAAATTGTTCACCTGTAGCAAAGAAAATCAAGTTAAAAAAAATCCGCTAAGCAGCTTCCCTTTATTCTCTAGCAACTCCAGTTTTGAGTTTTTTGTCTAATTCATATCCATTTGTAAGTTTCTATACATTTGTTTATAAAGACTATTAATCATTTGTGCAGCAATATTTTTTCCAGCCTATTGTATGTATTTTCACTTTGTTTTGGGGGTCTTTTGTCATTTAAATTACTCATTTTCTTAATTTGTGTATAGGAAAAAACATCTATTTTTTTCCTTATAAAAGCTGAGTTTCCTAATTTAGAAAAGTTTGCCCCATACAAAACATTATATAAGTATATACAAAAATATAATTCTGTTATTTTATGTATTTGCTTATATATGTCATTTAAATCTTTAATTCATTTGAAATGTATTTTTGTATATCTGAGAAATCTGGCATTATCCATCACATTAAAATGCATCATATTTTTCAATATGAACTGAAATTCTACCTTGGTTTTTATATAAAGTCCTCATAGTCTTAAATCAATTTCTGCATGCTCTGATAACGCTCCATTATGTATCTGTTTCTGTGCCAAAATATTCTGCTTTCATTGGAATGACTTTAGAGCAAGTTTGGTAAAGGAAGTTCCGTGTACTCATCTTTTTCCCCCCTCCGGTCCTCTTGAAAAAACTTCTTCATTACACACAAAGACACACACACACACAGAGTATTATCTGCTTCTTGTAAATAAATCACAGTACAAAATGTATGACACAAAATGTTATTTTGTCTCTCTCAAATTCCTGCAGTTAACCACTATTAAAATGTTAGAGTAGGGCTTCCCTGGTGGCGCAGTGGTTGAGAGTCCGCCTGCCGATGCAGGGGACATGGGTTCGTGCCCCGGTCCGGGAGGATCCCACATGCCGCGGAGCGGCTGGGCCAGTGAGCCATGGCCGCTGAGCCTGCGCGTCCGGAGCCTGTGCCCCGCAACGGGAGAGGCCACAACGGTGAGAGGCCCAAGTACCGCAAAAAAAAAAAAAAAGAAAAAGAAATAGAAATTAGATAGCCTGATAGATCATGAAACTTTTTTTCCTGACCTGTATATTGGTCCCTTTTTAAACTTACCTCTTACCCTCACGTATTGGGGTTCATTTTGTTTTGGTCCTTAACACTTTTTCCAATTTATTGTGAAAAGACCCAGCTAAACATTTTTAATATTTGCTCTTTTGTTTTTCATTCTGAAAACTTGTTGAATTTGCATCCATACTTAAAAATGAAGCAAAATTTAAAGTACTGAAAGATTATGAAGACTCTCCATCTGGGAATAAAACTGAAATTAGTAATAAATATGAAAATAACTAGATTTTGTTTGCTTTTATGATTATGTAACCAAACTCAAACATCATTTTTTTTCTTCCCCAAATTAGGAGAATTTAAAATGAAAAAAAAAAAAATCTCTCCCCTTTCCCCTCTCTCCCTCTTCTTCTCTCTCTCCTATTCACTAGAGACTAAGAAAGAAGAGATCTTATTCAGGTCTTTGCTACATTTCTGGTTCACATCCAGTGGACAAAGAGTAGAAAGGATTCATTCAACCAGTAATTACCAAGCGCCTATAAAATACCAGGAGCGCTTCCAAACCTTAGGGAAATTCTGGCCCCTGCTCTCAAGGAGCCTACCTTCTCAGTGGGAAGCATAACTCTGCTGCAGCTACTGGGGCAGAGGTTGCTGCCTACCTGTGAGTACACTTAGAGTTACAGAACAAACTGGAGGTAATCAGGACAATTTTCAGCCTAGTAGAAAAGTCTGTATACTTGAGCATCTTTACCAGTCTTTCATTCAGTCTTTTCTCAGATTCCTTCAGCAAGAGGGAATTCAGTACTTCACCTTTTCCATTTTTAATAGGTTCAAACGTTAAAAATTCTTATATTTTTCTGGCTTTTCCAACATTTAAAGGCAGCTTTATACCTCTCTTTCAACTTTCACAGCCACACAGCTTCCCTAAACTGGGCTAAAAACACCCAATCTTTAAGTCATTCTAAATGTAATATCAGTGTTGCCAATATCCCCCCAAGATTCAGAGTTATTTAAAAGAGTTTTGGAACTTCCCTGGTGGTCCAGTGGTAAAGAATCCGCTTTACAGTGCAGGGGATGCGGCTTCTATCCCTTGTCAGGGAACTAAAATCCCACATGCCGCGGGGGAACTAAGCCCTCACGCCACAACTCCTGAGCTCACACCTCAACTAGAGAGCCCATGCGCCCTGGAGCCCGCGTGCCACAACTAGAGAAGAGAAAACCTGCACGGCACAACTAGAGAGAAGCCTGCATGCCACAGCTAAGACCCGATGCAGCCAAAAATAAATTAAATAAATAATAAACCTTTTAAAAAACAAAACAAAACAAAAATAAAATAGTCTCTATATATAGACTGACCAGCTCAGAATATAATGAACAATTCCTTCCTATTTTGTTCCAAGCATTTTAGGATTGAAATAGTGTAATCCTAAATGCCACGGTCACCCTAAGTGGTTGGCTCATATTAGACCTTTGGGTCTGTCAGGATATTTCTCGTCATTATTACTCCATGGGCATACAGCCTAACCTTAGGGGTAGTGATATGTGGGGAAAGCAGGTAAGCAGGCAAGCCTGAGTGAAACTATATCAATTCTTGAGACTGAATACAGTCAGTCTGTGTGACTTACTGATTATCATTTAAACTTATCAAAATTTAGCTGTCAACTAAGAACATCCTTCAGGCCCAGAGCCAAAAGCAGAGTTTCAAGCTTATAGGAAACCAGACAGTTCCATAATTATTCAAATAAAATTACTGACACTGAGCTTCACGTGATCAAGGATATTATATTAATATATTATTATTATGCCACTTGAAATATGGATATTTGCTGGCAGATGGGTTACAAAAACATAAGATTATAGATAAGTATTTCGTGACTTCTTGAAAAATGCTGATTTCTTTAATTTAAATCCTGAATATTTATTTTACATAAATAGGTTCCATTCAGTTGAAATAATTTGAAAGTTAATAGAAACACTCAAGACTAGGTTTTCTAATTTTTAGGAAGATCCAAAATGTCCCAGATCACCACATTATAACCAATGATCAACATTTATTCCACTCTAAAATAGATACTTTGCACGACCATATATGTAATATACATACAGTTTTGAAAAAATAATGTAACATAATTGTCTTTATTTAAAATTAACAGTTTTTCAAAAGTGTTCAGGAGAGATTAATAAATATGTGATATAGTTCTAAGCAAAAATATGCTTGGTTAAACCCACAAAGCAAAGGATATATAAAAATATGTAGAAGGAGAAAAAAGTACTTTTAATATGTATTTTGACTATGTTTTAAAATAATTACAGATATTATAGCAGTAAAAGGAAATTTCAGTGTTCAGTAAATGTTTAGAAATTTAGGACTAGATGAAAGAGTTAAAATTCTTGAACTTTGAAATTCCTCTTTAATGAGACATAGAAATCTAAAATAATGACAGCAATAATAATTATAATGTTTACAAAGGCTTTGGAATTTTCAATATTCCTGTGTCTCTGCTTGAAACACATAAAATTAAAATGATGTAGTCACAATTTGTTTCTTGACTATTTTATATTCAGTTATTTTTAATGAAGCAACTAAATTAGGCATAACTTAGTTCAGCTTTAATGTAGTTATGATGAATATATTTTACTTGATTAAAATGATAAAACTAGGGAGGCTTAAATATTATCTTAAAAGGTTAACTACTGTGTCAATTACAAAATCTAGGGGAAAGATATTTATAAGGGAATAACTATTCTGAACAGTAACTTCCTTTTGTTCATTTCATTTCATTAAAGACTCAATCAACTTTCACTCTTAATACTAAAATTCTCCTAAATTACACATTGGCTTGCAAATGGAAGTGCATACAGCAAGGCTAAGTCAATTTAACACTAGTGAAGATTCAGAAAGTAATCCATTTTTATTTAATCGGGGTTGGGGGGGACTACTTGGCAGCGTAGGGTGATCTAATTAACTAAATAATTGCCAATTCTACATTGCACTTTGTGTTACATGACGTAATATAAATAAATACCAGTAAAAATCAAATTATTCAGGTATCTAAACAATGATGAGGCCTGCTCTGCCAACAGGTATGCTATAGAGTAGAAGCCTCAATGCCTTAAGACTGAGTAGATTAGGCAAAATTTTTCACCTCTCTGTCTGTTAGGGTGACCAGTTAAAGTATTTACAAAGTTCCCTATGGGAAGTAAATGTGATCATCTATGTAGTATGTCCAATGAGAGGAGGAGACTTGAAAAGGAACAGTTTTGATATATGCATTAGATTTTTACCACAATACAAATAAACGGTCATAGATGACAGTTTTCACCTCAGGAATACGATAACTACCTACGTTTAATTGCCAGACCCCTCTAAATAGACAAATGTCTTCTAGTAGCAACTAGAATAAACAGTTCCTCCCCGCTAAAGCCCTGAAACTTACTTCATCAATAGCACCACACAATCATACCTTGTAGCCTCAGCCAGCCCTTTACCTTGCAGCACTAAGGTAGCCACACTGCCATTGGGGCTGTTATCACTGAGTCGTATGGCCCAATGCCAGTTTATTAGCAACTCCAAATGCTGATAAAATCAATTTCTTCGATAAAAGAAAGCATTAAAACTTTGTAAAATAATTTTAAAAAGCAAAAGAGATCTCATTGTTTTGTTTATTTTGTTTTTAGGACTGGGGCAGGAAGCATCTAAAAGATGGTTTTAAAGGAAGAGGACGGCTACTTGCATGGGACGGCATTTTAGTTGTGCTCAAAGTGATGAAAGTTGATTTGCATTATTCTGCCACTAAAACTGAAGCGTCCCGCCCGGGGAAAGCCCCGCCAGCCACGCGAAGTTTTCCGAAAATGGACTCTGCGGAGAGCTGACATAAATTCACAACTAACTATTCGGGGCCCGCAGGTTTTGCGAGAGAGGGAAGCAACCAGGGACCCGGAGAGCCCCGCGTCCCTCCCTTCCAAGGACTCGTCAGTGCCCCCTCCCTCCTCCTGGAATGGGAAGTGAATGTCACCTGCAGATCTGCCCGACTCTATCGGTCCCTCTCCTCCTCCTCCGCCCAGTTCGGACAGTCTCTAATGCCCAGTTCCAGCCCCGGCCGCCTTCGGCTCCAGTGTCCTAATCCCCCGCCCTTCGCCTTCAAGCCTGTCCCCCGTGGTCCCAGCCCCTCCAAGAACTGCCAGGCGCTGATTGGCGGCGGCGCTGACAGGAGGCGGGGCCTGGAAGTCCCAGCCAAACCCGCCCTCGCGTATAAGCCCCTTCTCGGCTCTCTCTCTCCATCTCTCTCCTCTCTCTTTCTCTCTCGCTCCCTTCCTTCCTGTAACTGAACAGTGAAAATTCACATTGTGGATCCGCTAACAGGCACAGATGTCATGTGAAAACGCACATGCTCTGCCATCCACACCGCCTTTCTTCCTCTTCTTTCTGTTTCCTTTTTTTCCCCTTGCTCCTTCTCCCTCTTCTTTGTAACTAACAAAACCACCACCAACTCCTCCTCCTGCTGCTGCCCTTCCTCCTCCTCCTCAGTCCAAGTGATCACAAAAGAAACCTTCTGAGCCGGAGGCGGTGGCATTTTTAAAAAGCAAGTACATTGGAGAGAAAGAAAAAAGAAAAACAAAAGCAAAACAAAACCCAGGCACCAGCCAGCCAGCACATTTTTTTCACCCCTCCTGAAAACAAACAAACAACCAAACAACCATCAAAACAGTCACCACCACCATCATCAAAACTGTTAACATAGCAGCGGCGGCAGCAAACGTCACCCTCCGGCCACGGCGTCCACCTAAAGGGATGGTTTTCTCGGCAGAGCAGCTCTTCGCCGACTACCTTCCTCACTCGTGCTGAGCGGGATTTTTGGGCTCTCCGGGGTTCGGGCTGGGAGCAGCTTCATGACTACGCGGAGCAGGAGAGCGGCTACACCATGCGAGGTAAGCGAGCCCGCAGGCACCGTGTCTCCCCGGTCCAGCCAACTCCAGCCAGATGGGCGATGGGGGAGGGGAGCGCACCCAGCCGAAGAGGAAAGAGGTTGGCGGGGCGCAGTTACTGAGTTCGTGTTCGCAGTTGGGCTGCAAATGGCCTGGGCGTAGAAAGTTGTGGGAAGGTGTTGATGCCTCTCAGGAGTTCTGGAGGGACACGGGAGGGCGCTTTTTGGAGAGGGGGACGACGCTAGTTGCTTCCTCCCAGTCCTTGAGTTGTACTGTACCATTTTGGGGTGTCACTCTCGGGTGCGGATGCGAACGCCGGTTGGAGGGAGAGCCGGGAGAAGTATGCCTCTGGGCAGAAGCCGCTAGAAGCGCAGGGCGCGCGGCGGTCGCCGGCCGGGGTTAGGCGCGCGGGGCTCACGGGCAGGCGGCCAGGCGGGTACACACACTCTTCAGGTTACGAGGCCCACCAGCGTCCAGGTCAGCGGACAGTGTCCCTTCGTGGGAGTGGTAGGCAGAGGGGGCGGTGTCGTGGGACAAGACACAGATTCCGGGTTCGTCCCCTGCGCGCGTCCCTCGCGCCGGAGCTGCGCCCTGGCCAGGTCCGCGTGCCCGAGCCCGCGCGGCCCAGGGACGAGCGCCACCCTGAAAAAGTTGTGCGGAGAAAGTTCCAGAGGATAAAAGCCCGCGCTACCCGCGGCGGGGAAGGCTCCTTTGTCAAAGGGCCGCTGCGGGAGGTGGTGCTGGGTGAACCTTCGGGTCAGGACCCCCAGCGGCGACTGCGGTGGCAGGTCCCCTGGGCTAACTGGCGGCGGTGGGGTGACGCGCCGGGGACAGGGGCAACACACTTGTTCCGGCTGCACTTTGGGTTGCCCGGGCGGATGGCCTGGCCTGCTTTAGGGAATCACTTGATCCGTCTCCTCCCCTGCGGTGCCAGGACCTTCACATTTCCTGCGCGCTGTGCCCAGAGCCGCTTTCCTCCACTGTCTGCTTGGCCACAACTTCACTCTTCTCTCGGAGAGCGGGCCGGGTGCCCGCGTGCCATGGGGATAAGTGCGAGCCTCGGAGCACCCGCCGCCCCACACTCCCCAGTGTTTCTTTCTAGCCATTCTGCGTTTCTTGCGGTGGGGCGGGGGCGGGGGCTCTCCTCTCCTCCTCCTCTGTCCCTCTGGGTCCTGGCAACAGAAAGGTGGAAACGGCCAGCTCCGGACCTTCCTACATCCCCGAGCCCGCGTGACAGGTGGACTGGCCAAGAAGAACTTGGGAGAGTTGGGCTGCAAACACTCATCGCCTTCCACTCGGCTGTGTTCACCTCCCATCCACATTCTCAGTACCTCTTGAGGAGCGTCGGGATGCGGTATCGGGCATGTTCCCCCTGCTCCGCTCGAAGTGAATCCCGAGCCTGGACGCTAGAGCAGAGACTGGGTTAGCCAGCTAGGCGCTGGGACGTGGCAAGAAAGGGAAGGAGGAAGAGGAACAGAGAGGCCATCCATGGAGGTGGGTGGGAGGGAGGTAGCTGAAGCTAAGGGACAGAGACGTCCTGGTGAAATGGTGTTGATTGACCCGCATACTGGTAGTGGGGGCCCCGTGAGTGCAAGCTGGTTCCAGTTTAGTGTCCCGGTTGGGGGATTGGTCACATGCTCCACTGCCCAAATTCTTTCAGGAAACTATACTTGGGTAATTGGAGAGTGCAGAACCTTTAAGTTAAGGACGCCCTAGTCTTTGTTTTTGTTTTTCTGTCCCGTCTCACTACCATCCTCTCTCCTTTCAGTTTCCCCTGCTCCTCTCTGGGATAACCAGTTCGTCCAACCCCTACTTCTCCCTTTCCAATCAATATTCCTCCCGTGGCTGAGTTCTTATATTCTGAAGGTCTGAAACCATGCGCCACGTCAGTTCCAACCCGGCAGTAGGGCCTGGGGCCAAAAGCCACTCACTCTCCCCTTAAACTGTAGAAAACAGAGAAGTGTGGGACAAGAGTGGGTTGTAGCTTGATCGCACTGCTCCTGAAGGAGCAGTTTGCCAGCGACAGTCCAGATTCGCCAAGGCGCCCACTTCGGGGACTCGAGAAGCTTGACGCCGGGTGCTGCCTCTTACCTTGAGAAAGAAGTGGAAGCTTACTCTCCCCCGCCACCACAACTCACCCCACAGCCCCAGAGGGTTCTAACTTAAGACAGCTCTCAGGGGGCCCGGGGGAACGCTCTGGAGAAAAATCAACCTTAAAAGGTGGTGGAGTCCTCTCTACCTCCTGGGCTCTCTGTTCTTGACCCTTTACTGTCCCTCCTCTGCCATCTCTGCGCGTTTCCTACAGACCGTGCCCTTCCGCGTCATCAGAGGTGATTGTATAAGGATGGAGAAAAGGTCCAGGCTACTCAGACGTCTTATGAGAGTCAGGGGTTGAACTTGAGTGTGAACTTGAGAAGTGAGAGCGGAAACGAATCAACTTTCTCTTGTGCCTGGGCTACTAAGCAGTCTATATCGGGGGAGGGGGCAGTTTTTGAACTCAGCTTTACAGTGCGCCCACTCCCTTTCCCCCTACACCACACACGCGCGCACGCACACACGCGCGCGCACACAAACACGTCCCCCATCCCCGGGTGGTCCCAGTCTGTTATTCAGCCTCGGCTCCACGGTTTGCATTTGGCAACTCTACTGGGTCAGGGCACTTGGCACAATGCAAAGTTGGTCCAGGATCGAGTGGTCGCCCTGGGGACCAACACAGTAAACCCACCCCCGACCGCCGGCCTCCACCCCGCCCCCGCCAGGTCTAGGATAGTTAAGAGACTTTATCCCGAGGGAAGCTCTGGGGTGAGAAAGGGGTTAAGAGGCTCTGATCCTTAGGTCATTGTCCTACCCCACGGCTGCACTGAGTCGGTCCCCAGCGCTACGGCTTAGTCGGGGCTGGCCTGGGGCGGAGAAGGGTGTATTTGGTGGCGCACAAAGCCTTTCACCCTTTGTCTGCTACAGAGTACCTACCACATGAGGTCTAGAGATGCTACTTCGTAGATTGCATTATTGAAAAGGATAACTTATGAATGCGGAAGGGAGGACTTTTAATTGGGTCCGTCCATAGGTGAGAAACAAGTGAGCCGAGGTGTGGATTTCATGACTCCTTCCTGGGAAGCCTGCTAGCTGTTTATTACACAGGAGCACCGAAATGGTCGGATTTTTCACCCTGCCTCCGCAGAAAACCCTGCTTCCAAAAACAGGGGCACAGATGTCGTCGCAATCAATAGGTGATTGTGGCTCCGGCGGATTAGAAATCTGGTTTTATCCTTGCTGTAAACAAGGATGGGGCTTGGCTTTTCTAAAGTCCGGTTTTCATCTATTATTTTCAGGTAGTTAATTTTTATGAACTGCTAACTTTAGAAAAGAAGCGGCTTGCTCTCAGAGGTATGGCAAACCTTGGGAAGTCTGGAGCTCTGAACGTCCTGACGGCCAGGCCTTTAAATTTCCTGAACCTGTTCTCGATCTTAATTTCTTCCAAAAATTCCAATTAAATATTTCTAACCAACATTCCACCTCCCACAACTAAAAAACATTGGTGGAAGGACCTCTCTGTCAGTAGTCATTAGTAATTGTTCATTAAGTAATTATCAGTAAGCTGTCTTTATAATCCAAGAAGAGTAAACATTCAAACAGTTCAAAGAAAAATCCTAAAGCTATATTTCAAGTATTGTTGAAAAAATATATAGCCAGAAAATTGTTTTTCTTAGGTGGTTACATCTTGGGACTCTCTCCTCCCCCACCCTCAACATCCTGAGTGAATTTGTAACAAGTATTTTAACACAGAAGGGCGTGACATCCTGGACTTCCGGTATACATATTAGTACCATTAAGGCTTTTAACTTTTCTATATTTTCAGATCATCAGGAATTGGGAAACCAGGATGGAAATAGAAAGGGAGAACTTTGAGCAGCAGGCTTCATAAACATGGGGGATACAAGATTAAAACTCCTTTGTAGCGTTCATTTAAAACTCACAAGTCCTGGATTTTCCATCAACAGCAGTATAATTTGCTGTACTGTTTAGAAAAATCTTAAAGGATTTCTTGCATCATTATTAAAGGGGTTTATGTGAAGTTTAACTTTAACATAACTAACACATTTATTTTATATTCAATCAAAAGAAATGTCCACATTTAGTTAATTTGGTAACAATTTGTTAGACACTAAACTATTTACAACCATAAAAGCAACTATTCATGTGTGTATGCAATACAAATACACTGTATTTTAAATTTACATGTTTCATACTCATGAAACATAATTTTACAGCAGCAAAAATTTTCCAGCATGAAGAAAATATTAAGTTTCAGGGTTGGTCTTCATGAACATGGCATTCCAGCTGTGTAACAATTCCTACTTTTTTTTTCCCCCCTAAAAGTAGCATATGCAGACTTGTCACTAGGATTTTTAAATGATTCAATACAGGCAGTTTTCCTAGATAAAAGGACAAGTAAAACTTTTTTTCAGCTTTATGTAGTTTTTATACTTTTTGATACAATAGTGTTAAGAAATAAAAGTGTGAATCACAAGGCATTAACTAGATTTTTTCACTGCTATGAATAACATACCTCTTATTTAAAGTACATATTATAGCATTCAATTAATACAGAGTTAAAAATATTCTAGTAAATTATTAAATTTTAAAATTCTTTATATGAGGGTCTGCTGGTGTTCTGCGAATTTGTAAATAAAGTGAGGTTTTAAATTGTGAACAGTAACATCAGTGCCACTGTACCTTGGAGAAATCTAAGCCTTACAGGTATATGAAGATATAGGAAAATTAATGCCAAAGTTAAAACCATCAAATTTTAGCCCGATTAAAACATATCAAAAATTATGAACACATACATTATTAGTGCAAATTTATTAGTGATTGAGATGACTTAAATTATATATATTTTTATCATTCTAGTATTATGATGAGAATTTCTTAAGACTAAATCATTTCTGTGTCTCTTCCACAAAGACAAAAACAGGCTTTAAATTATATTGCCATTAATTTTATGTAATTGACATTAACAAAGTATTTTATTGTGATGTTAAAATATACAGAAAAGTAAACATTAGGAATGGAAATTTTGCTTAATAATTAAGGTTTTTAAAATTCTAGATATAGTTTTACTATTCCAACCGTTCTTACATAAAGAACAGAAATTAAGTAGACAAATGAAATAAATCTTTTGTAATGTAATGCATAATGACGTTTGATAAAATGAGCACTCTACACATAAAGTATTATTTCTGTAACTTTGTAATCATCTTCCAATTACAGCTTTGTGCAAATATTTATCTTACTTTGACTAGAATCTGTGACTTAACAGAATTCCTAGCAGATAATAGCAGTCTTTGGAGGCGTCTGTTGATACACACTGATACACAATATGTATATGTATGTGCCTATAACCACCCACTCAGAGAAGAAGAATGAATATTTGAGAGAGAAAATCATTCTTATCTTTGCTTTCACAATCCACACTTCCAAATTCAAACATATATAGAGAAACAGAAGCAACTTTCCAGAGCCTTCAAAAAGAAGAAATGAATACATGTGGTACTTTAGTCACATTAAAACAAAATAAAACAAAACAAACAAAAAAAAAAACTCTTAATATTTATAAATAATCTACACAAAACTCCATTATACTACCTAATGATAATTAGAGGGAAAAGGAATCAAAGAATTTAGGACTGCCAAGTAAATAAAATATTCCCTCTCAAATTAGGCAACAAATTCATAGATAACAAGGCTTATGCCATGAATTTGAAGGATGTCTCCTTTGTAGCAAAAGACAAAGGGAGCATAGAGGAATAAATATTGATTGAACCAATCATCTGATGAATAGAAATGAGATTTACCAGTGCGCCAATATAATAGGCTATGTTAACTAGTTCTTTCATAGCGCATATGCTGCCCTTTCAACCCCTGACCCCATCCATTTCAGTTCTTAATGAGGGAAACCACAGGTGTTATAACGGCATTTATAGAGAATCAAGCTAAATATAATAACCATGTGGTTAACTAATGGCAGTGGGGAGTGGGTTCTTATGAAAGGAAATATTGAGATCGTAGCGTCACAAACAAAATTATTATGCATTGCAAGGCACTTAGAATTTTGGCTTCCTCTGTTCACCTTTAATATATATCTATGTGGCCGTCAATATTTCAAGTTCTAGATTTGTTGTCTGCAACAAATAATAAGTGCGATTTCATTAATGGTTATCTGGGGAGTTAAAAATAATATTCAAAGTATATTTTATCTACATTGTGTAATACCTTGCATAGCAAGCATTTAAAACATTTAAAAATAACTCTTTAAAGATATAGTGTTTTCTACTAAATGTAATATGCATTTTTCTTGGTTAGTCCTTATTTTATAACTATTAGAAATAGAATTTACTTTATGATAATTATTACAACGTTATGGTAAACTTTGTTTTAAAATTCAATTGGGATGTTCTTGGCTTTAGGCATGTTCCTACAGAGGTCAAAATAAACATGTTACCTTTGCCAAAACATGAACCTAAAAACTCGTTCAAAAACCTGTTCTTATAAAAGAACATAGGTAATTTGCTTTGACTTAAGCGTGTTCACCTCTGCATGTGAAATTTTATTAACTGGGTGGGTATGCTGACTTTGTAAATGACTTAACTAAAAAGGGTATTTATTGGTGTCATTTTTTGTGTGTGATTAGTTTTCATATCATGTGGCCCTGGGTTATATTTCTCAAATTCAGAGGAATTACAGACATCAGCAAAAAAAAAAAAAAAAAAAGACAGAGGTGGGGACAAATAATCTGGTTGATTACCGAATTATGTTTTTTGTTACTAGCCTGCTTATTGCTTTGTACTCATGTAAACCCAATATCCTGGTACCGTGGGACATATGAAAGATTTGGAATGCTTAAAGAAAACTTACACAGATTTTTATTTCATAGTAAAGCTTTTTTCCCAGTGAATGTTGTGACAAGTCAATTTTAAATTATATTTTTAAAAATTTTCATATGACTGTCCAATAAACCGTCCTTCTTTAAAGACTCTTACACCATTACCTGCATTTTATTAGGATTATATTGTAATCATGGGACAATAGCAGATATACAGTATTTTAATATTGAATTAGAAGTACAAAAGGTCCTCGCTGAATTTGGGCACCAAGTTATCCTTTAAAAAAGAAACAGCAAAAGCTTTTTTAAAAGGCCTTGGCATTTTTAATCATTACTTAGCATGGAATAAATGAGTATTACTGGCTGCAATAAAAAGTAGAATATTATTTTATTTTAATCTTCTGACTGGTTTTTTTAAATATCATTTTTAAATACAAATTTCTCTCCCTATTTGGAACCAGCCAAGCTTGATTCTCCCCTGTTCTGAAAACTTTGTCAACCTCATTGATCATCTCATTTCTAGGAGTCCAAATTAAGATATCCTCTCAAGAATGGGAACAAGACCATCTTCCTGAATATTTCAATTTTCAGTTTTAATTTTAAAAGGGACAGACACAAAGATTTCATCTTCTGCAGCCACGTATATACTAATAGAAATGTATGTGACTCACATTCATTTATCCATGATTTATTGAGCATCTAGTCAAAGTGAGGCGCAAAACTGAGCCCTAAGGATGCCCAAGTTGATAAAACATTAGACAACTGGTGAGGTCAAAGCTATGATCAAAGTGAGAGCAGAACAGAATACAGTAGGGATGCTATCAGAACATCAGAGTAACTCTCACAGGGGAAGTGATGTTTGAGATGGGCCTCTAAGGATGCATAGAAATCTGTCTTTTGGTTAATTTATTCATCATAAATGAGGTTTATTAAATTATTGTTTCTTGTATTTCACACTTGCCTTTTATAGTAGGTGCTAGGTGAAATTTAGTTTATGGAAGTAGAACTGTTCCAAAAAGATCATATCCTGTTGTAGAATAACTAGTAGTATTGTTCCCAAATAAAACTCTTACTAGTAAAATAATAACAAGTGACAATTTAAAAAAGAAAACTCTAAAGTAATTCTTAAATTACAAAAAGAAAATGTACAGAATTAGACAAATATCAGAGTGGGGAAGAATGTAACTTGCAAAAAAAGAATCACTAGGAAAAAAATACAATGTTCTTATACATTTGTTTTTATAAGAGAAATTCTTATCTTCGTAAAATAAGGAATAAGGACATGGCTGATATATATTGAGCTTCATTTTCTTTAACATTTAAGGCATTACCTGAAAATAGTGATATCTACTCTAGAGAGTATCTTAGATTACTAGATATCAGGAAGAATAAAATCCATTGAAGTAATAGGGCATGTCGGCAGTATCTGAGGGCAATAGTGATATTCCTCAAACTTTTCCATTTCAAGAACTTGGATGTAAGATTGAACTCTGAAAATTAAACTATAAAATCAACAGATAATAGTCTTGCTGACTTTTGAGTTATTCTCTCCCTTAAGCATATTTAAAGATGGAGAAATCCTGGACTCCTAGGCAGTAACAGAAATGTGAGTGTGAGAAACAACTATTGGCCATGTCCGTCCTAGCACTATCTATCTATAGGTAAATCGCTGATTAAGCTTAAAAAAAGTATCTACTGCAATTCACAAGTAGGCTCTTCATTTTGAAGTGATAATTTGACTTTCTGGTCTTATACATTAGCTCTTGTGAGCTTAGTTAACTTGAATCCTCGTACTAAGGTCTAATCTACTCTGAAACACTGGTGAGATCAAGTTTCTGAGCCTACAAAACTGAAAACCGGACCCTAGACTGGGGAGAATTCACAGAGGTGAATGTCACCATTTGAGACTTCCAGGCAGCCAAATCGCCACTCTTGATCATAACCCTCTGCATTAGCATAAACCTCATCTTCAAATTTCTACACAGTGAGCAAGACCACATAGTCATACATTTTCAGTCTTGAAAAATAGATACATTTTTTAAAGTGCAGATTATCAATTGGAATTTATTAGACTAAGGAATGGTACTTTTTTGTTGTTGCAACATATCCTGATAACATAATGGCTACTGTACTTAATCTATTTACTTCATGGAACTGGAAGAATTCAAGAAGTGGCTGACTGACCCCATTTTTTGAGGCTTTTCCAAAAAGGTGAAAGGTTGGAAGAGAGGGCACAGAATGGCCCCTCTAACTTTTAGGAGCTTTGACTGAACAGTTATTAAATAAGGCAACTGGTTTTCTGGACACTCCCTCCCTCGCTTCTTTTTTTTTAATATATTTAAAATATTTTAATTTATCTGTACCGTTATATTTAGACATCACAATACAGTACTCAGCTTCAGACCTAGTTTATCAGGTTAAACTGAAAAGTATACTTGTTGACAGTGCTTTCTATTTCAAAAGGTGAATATAATACAAAACAAAAGAAAAACAAAACTAAGATTAGTATCAAGTAGAAGTATGAAATGGGAGTTATTTTTCTGAAAAATGGCATTGAAATGATATTACAATCTGTGATTCCATTCCTAACTCTGGAATAAAATCTGGCCTGTCATGTGATGGGTCACACCATTTATCTGAGCTTAAAAACAAATTTCTGTAAGTTTAGGTGGTAATAAAAGGACAGTTGTGTAAAAGGACAGTGATATGATCAGATTGGTCAGAAACTGCAGTTAGTTAAAACACAAAAATCAACATCAAGGAAAAGCAGCCTTTAGAGAACTCTGAAAACCAAGAACATTTTAGCTTATATCTGCCTCCCTCACTTCTTATTGTGGTTTCTCTGGGGCTCATCTCTGGCATCGTATGTTATATGACAATGGACACATATACCCACTTCATGTTATGCCTGGGCCAGTGCGCTTTTCTTGGTGGTAAATATAGATTGAACCTTTGGAGAACAGTGGTTTACTTGAATGCCATATGTAATATGAATCTAGATTTTTTTACTCTGGCTTTTATGGAAATATTTTTATTAAGTAAACACTAAACCACTATTTGATCTTTCCCTTAAAAAGGCTGTTTAAAGACTGTCTTGTTAAATAGGATCAGAATGTGTTCTTGCCTATAATTGATTCTGAGGATATGAAATTCAAACAGTAGCACTACTTTTATTTGCCTGAATAGTGAAATGAAAATAATTGAAACTATTTATCAAACCACATTTAAAATATGTTTAATTTCACGTGTCCAAGGAATGGATCGCACAAGTGCTTCATATGGGTTCCGTAACACTGGATTAGCATAAAAACCCATATTCCAAGTTGCCCAAGTAAAAGTTTCATTATAGAGCCTGAGCCAGAATGAACACTCCAGTCATAGTTTACCATCCAGCAGCTGCTGGCTGCTAGATTCCAGAATCAAACAGTAATGTGCAAGCTTAAAGAACTCAGGCATGTTCAGTTTCTAATGAGTAATTGGCTATCCTTATCATTGTCGGGTCAAATAATAAAATTATTACATACAGCATTTCCTGTTAACTTGTACATAAGTTGTTCCTGGCACGTAGCAAAGGGATTAGACTTTTTTTTCTTTTTAAGAAGAAACCTTGTTCCAAATTTCCACAGTTGTTGAATATGAGCAAATGCCACACAGTCTGATTTGAAAAGAGGAACATTTGTTCAGGAAAAATACATCGTATCATTAAGGTGCAGTGCTTCTTGATAATAATTGTTTTAATATTTTGGATAAATTCATTTAGAAATTTTTAGGGTCCTATACTATTCATCAGTTTGCTCTAAAATTAAATTTAAAACAAATGGCCCAATATTCTGGTTTTTTTCTTTTAAATCCTGACTGCTTTTAAAAGGCAATCCTAAGCACTTTCACCCTTGCATGTATATTTTCATTCCTGTTATCTGAAAAAAAAAAAAAAAAGCTAAGTACCAAAGGAACAGGGCTTTTGGAGTATCTTTCCAAAGACAGCTCAGAAATATCAATAATAAGAATGCTAATAAGGTAGCCTTAATACCCTTCCAATTGTGTTTTTGTTTTATTTTGTTCTGTTAACTAATATCACTAAAAGTCATTTCTGGTTGCCACCCGTGTCACAATAAATTAAAGTTTATTTGATTGGTTTTAGAAAGTGTTATTTTGTATTGGAATAAATTAATTCTGAAATTTTTTCCACCGAAATTTCATTAATGATTTCTGAAAGGTTACCTACCTAACATGGTTGACATGAGTGTTGATTTAGAGTCAGAGATAGACTTTCTTTTATCATAATACAATGACCAAAAAGTAAAAGAAAATATGACAGAGTTTTGGTGACACTCCCAATAGTGGATCCGGTTTAAATATGATTCAACGAATCCTGATTATTGAGTACTTACGATGTATGAGAAGCGATGCCCTCTAAGATAACAGTCTCAGGCACAACAAAAATGGTTTTCTTATAAAATTCCTAAAGAATTCCTTAGATAATCTTTGTTTCATTTGAATTTCTGCAATGTCCAGCGTTGATTATACCCCTTTTTCTAAATGTGAAAATATATGATTTGTCCATAATTATTTGTTAAAAGAAGTTGAGACCAGAGTTTGACTTCAATCAAGGGCTTTTGACTCTGAGTCCAGTTCTATTTTCATTACTCTGTGCTTTCTCTCTTAGGCTGTGCTGTACTATTTTTTTACCATCCCTGTACCCACAGCAGACATCACTCATCAATTATGGCATTAATACTTGCTAAGTCCAGATGCAACTTGTACTACCATTTGACCAGTATTGGCCCTCAAGATAAAACTTGGTACCCAAACTCTCATGAGTGTTTTGGCCGTATAAAGAATACATATTAATATAGTAAAACTATATATTTCATCCAATCACAGGATCCTCTTGGACAAGCCATAGTTCTCCACAGTTTTCACTCCTAAAATAATGATCATGACATTTACCAATCTCAGGAAAAATTAAAATAAGTATTATGGAAACATCTACAGATTCTGAATGGAAACTGTCCAGTAAAAATAATAGCAAAGTCAAAGTATATATAGTAAAAATTTTTGTGAACATAATTACTGCCTTGAAGATTCTGAAATTTAATTTCATAAATTTAAATTTATGAAATTTAAATTTCATAAATTGACAGAGATTTCATATTTTTAGTGAAATTACATATTTATAGATGTTTCCTCCACTAAGATCCTAACCTAGCTGCCTCTAATTTAAGGAAAGAAACAACTTTATGGGTAGCTCTAAAGACTGTTTATGTCTAAATATGAAATTCCTCTTTATTCAATAATCAACATGCGCTTGCCTAATAGTTTGTTAATTCACTCATTTGTCCCTCAGCTTGTCAATTCTCTCCTCTGGTTTTTATGTTTGTTAAGAGGAGGGTTATTGGGCTTCCCTGGTGGCGCAGTGGTTGAGAGTCCGCCAGCCGATGCAGGGGACACAGGTTCGTGCCCCGGTCTTGGAGGATCCCACATGCCCCGGAGCGGCTGGGCCCGTGAGCCATGGCCGCTGAGCCTGCGCGTCTGGAGCCTGTGCTCTGCAACGGGAGAGGCCACAACAGTGAGAGGCCCGCATACGGCAAAAAAAAAAAAAAAAAAAAAGAGGAGGGTTATCTATCTTTGGCCATAAGCATTTCAAACACAGTAATGGGTTGAATAGCCAAGCATACCACCATTTATCTGAGTTTAATTAATTTTGTCTGATTGATTGGCTGGAATTGAAAGTCTCAGCAGCACACCATTTATATCAAAGCCCTGTTATCATCCTATCCAACTGTCTTGTACAAGCATAAAATATTTTCTTAAGGAAAAAACCTTGACAACATTAAGAGAGTGCCATGTGTAATTGTGCCCAGCAATATAAAGAAAAAAAAATTAAATTTGACATTCATTCTGAATAAATGTAGAGTTCTGCTCCTCTGCAACAATATTGCAATTTAATGTGTTTTGCATTTTGGCTGAAACATAGTATCCCTTACACTGAGCTATCATTTATATGATTAATTTTTATGCTTTCACATTAAGCTCATTCACATTTCTTTAAAAGCATATTTATTAGTCCACTGTTACTGATTTTTCAGACCTCTTTTGTGTAAGCTGTGCTGTACAAACATAGCTTGAAACACCAACCCTACCCTGCCGTTTATTCTCCGGGACTCAAATTGATCTTATTATATAATGGTCCTGATTCCCACAACTCGACTAAATTTGGCCACAGATACTATTAGAAAGAAAATGGACTGCATCAGAGTCTGCGCTGGGTTGTCTTCATCTTGCATCTAGTATCTAGTATGTTTGATAACATCACACTGGAAAAAACTGTAGACTTATCTCAAGTGATTCTCTTTGTTTTACCTCATGTAAAATACTTTCTGTGCTTGCTCTTTTAGAAATAGTGGAATATTTCTTTATACTCATTAGTTCTGTCAGTCTTTGCACTGTAACTGCTCTTAAGGAATATTCTGAAAACATTTTTAAAGGGAATTCTGTAAACCTGGGAGGAGCTGACAGATGCAGTCTCATCTCTTTACAAATGTAATCACAGGTAAAATTTATAATACTGTCTTGCCTGTGTTGAGTGCTCTATAGTTCTCAGCGAGCTTCTGTAGACACCGTCTGGGTGATGCACAAAGCATCTTGTGAGATAATGCAGGACATTATAAATATTATAAATAAGAATGTGCCCTGGTAGCTAAGCCAAAGAAAACCCCCAAACAGAGTGCTTTTTTAACAGTTTAAAAATGCAGTTTCAACACCTTAAAAACAGCCCCACAAAACATAAACAATTGTTTTATAAAAAGAAGAAATATAAATGGCTAACAAACAATTGGAAAGAAAGAGCTCAACTTCACTTATTAAAGAATTAAAACAATATTAGTGGCATCTTCACCTGTCAAATTATAGAGGGTGTGGTGAATTGGACACCCTCATATTCTGTAGTGGGTGTTTATATTGGTACAGTCATTGAGCCTAAACCCTTAAAATGATCATACTCTTTGGCCCAGTAATTCACTTTCTGGGAATTTTCCCAAAGGAAATAAAGTGTCAAAATAATTTATTCCTAAAGTCTTGTACCTAAAGATTTGTTATAGCCTCATTATGATATTTTCAACAATATAGGGAAACTTCTGTTGTAATGCTCTTTACCAGCACACTTTCATTTAGTATGTACTCATTCTTATACTAGTATGTAGTCACCGTGTTTAATATACTTCACTAGTATTAAATGTTTGTATGTATTCGACAATGTATTTTAGGTTCTAGGGATAAAATGGTGAGCAAGAAAGACATCATCCCTGACATCACTGAACCTAAATACAAATAAAAAGTTAAAATGCAAAATTGCATATACTGTATGATCCAAATCATATAAAATGCATAAAAAAGAAATTAAAGCAAATGTATAAAAATGTCAAAAGTTACCTTTAGATATTAAGTTATCAGGTAATTATTTTCTTATTGCTTTTTCTGGACTTTCAAAAACTTCCACACATTCTCTGTAGATAAGTGTCACAGTGAATGCTCAATTACTCTGGCATAGCAGTAAGGCTGTCCTTTATCTACGACTCATTGTATTTTAGCTCATGCATTTGCCTGAGGTCAGCTCGTATGATAATAGGGTTAAGGTTGAAAGTTTAATGGCTCACTGAGAAAATTAACTTATTTAATACTTGTACAACTATTCACTCATTTCATCACCAGACATTTATCAAGGGCCTATTATGCACCAGGCACTCTCCTAAGTGTTGAAGATACAAGGGTGATTAGAATTCAGTCCCTTCATCTGAAGAGCTTAGAGTCTAGTTTTCTTGAAAGCCATATGCTGTAATTCACAATAAGTACTGGAAATAATAATAATAATAATAATATGCAGTTAAAAACCTTTCTCCATCATTGGGAAACAAAGGGTTCTGCCTTATTAAATTCTTATAAAGAATAGTATAACATTGCTTTTTTTGTCTCTGAAGGCTCATATTAATGTGAGAAATATATTACTTTAAATGTTGAAGGAAAGATCAGGATACTCATATTGAAAAATTAATCAACTTGCCTTCATTTTACCTTCATTAAACTAACCCATATTTATCTCCTGACAACACTGGTGAGCTTTTAATCCCTAGAGATGTTAAAGAACACCAACACAGATATACTCAAGTCTCAAAATATAAGCGCTGGAGGATGAATTCATACCTACTGGTGGGGCTGTGGGAAGATTTTTAAAATATTCCTATGTTCTGAGATAGATGAAGAATCTCCATTTGCCTTTAAGACCGTTGGGAACTCATTGGTACTTGTAAGGCAGAATTCAAGTATGATATTCCCTGCTAAGGTAGTCTTCTTTCATGTGTACTCATCCCCCTGGGTCAATGGTTCAAAACAGGTGGAAATTTTGCCCCCAGGAGATATTTGGCCATTTTTCATTGTGACAATTGAAGAGGTGCTACTGGCCTCCAGTAGGTAAAGGTCAGGAACGCTGCTAAACATTCTACAATGTACTGGACAGCTCCCCAAAACAAAGAATTATTCTGCCAAAATGTCCATAGAGCTAAGATTGAGAAACACATGAAGGCTTTCTAAATGGAATCACTTTACAGATCCTCAGTTTTCCTACTGTATCCTCTGAGAAAGCTGGCTCCTCTTTTCCTCCTCTGCTTTCACAGTGATCTCACTTCCATTCCACAAAAGAAAGACTGAGCTCTCACCCATTTCAAATTGTATTATGTGCATGGTTCCCAAGATGGCAAAACTTGCATTGCACTACAACAAAGGAACAATTTGAAAGTTTGATTTTGATGCTGAGACAATGAATAATTCTAATGAAAGGGCAAAACATCCTTTTACAAGTCAGGTAGTTTCTACTTCTTTGCTTCCAACAAAATTGAAGGAAGACTTAACTAAATTGTCAGTTATAGATCATTCAAGATAGTTTTTGATGATAGAATGCTATGTGATTTGAGGCATAGATTTCAGGAGTTTAAAGAAGTGATTAAACTGCTTTGGCAACATTTTTTCCACTTCCACCTACATATTTATGTGAATACGTTTTCAACACATATTTCTAGAAACAAAAATAGGAATAGAAGTGATTCTAAACCCCATTACATTCTAGTAGTAAATAATAGACAAGCATAGTTACCAGAAATAATTGGAAGGGAAAAAAAGCCTCATCTGGCTTATTAAGAGATGAATTTCCTTTAAATATTTAATTTTATGTTTAGTAAATATAAAATTTGTAATATAATTGTGTAATTTTTATTGACTGTGATTTAGCAACAATGATAACAATAAATCAATCCAGAAGGAAAGTTAAAACTCAGAACTTGTGTTCATAGAGGAAAAATGTGAAATTTAAATATATATATATATATATATTTTTTTTTTTGTTGTTGTTGTTGTTGTTACAGAGGAGTATTACCAGGTGATTAATAAAACACTTTCAAATATGAAAATTTTGACATTAGAATAAAATTCTGTGGGGAGAGTGAAATGAAAGTGTGAATTTAAGAAGAAAAATATGTATTGAAAAATTTCTAGGAAGAGCTTATTTATGATTTTCTTTTCAAATGTATGATACAGATATCAAAACATTTTGAAATTTATTAGATTCCATTAATATATTTAAAGAGCAATTCATCATTTCATTTTAAAATATAAAATCTAAAACGACTCAGAAATTGCATCCCTTGCAGTGATATAGTATGTACTATATAGTCTACTTTTATAGTAATTCTAGGGTGAAGGGGAATGCTCCAGACCCTATGATTCCTAGTCTATGGTGCTCTGCCATGCTTTTTTTCAGGTCCATATTAACCTGGTATCATAATTGCTTAGGAACTTCATTAGATTGAGTACCTAGGCAACAACTATTTCAAACTCTAAGACGAACCAAGAACAATAACCTGTTCTCCATTAACTTTTTCTTAAATATCTAGGCACAATCATATCTGAGAGTCTTTGGACAGTGACCAACTATTTATTCCACCCAAGTTTCTGAAGTGCCAGTTTTCTGTAGAAGTTCTGGATGACCACTAACCTCAAAATCAACGACCATGACATAGAAAGAATACCCTACTCAAAAAAGAGGTACTTCAGTGCATTCTACTAGACCAGGGGTCTGAAAAGTTTTTCTTTAAAGCCCCAGATAGTAAATATTTTAGACTTTATGGCCCACACAATCTCTGTCACAACTATTCATCTTTGACATTGAGGCACAAAAGCAGCCATAATCAGTATATAAATAGATGATCATGGCTGTGTTCCAATGAAACTTTATTTACAAAAACAGATGGTGGGCTAGATTTTCGTGGACAGTTGTTTTGCTGACCCCAACTCTGGACTCAAGTCCCTGAGGACAGGATCCATGTCTTATTGAACTTAGTATTCCCATCACCCAGCACAAAATCTGACATCCAATAAATGTTGATTAAGTGAGTGAAAGTATTCAAGCCTTAAGGAGATAATAGTATATAAAAAATATGCTGAAATACAATGCAGTACCAGGCAGCTTGGCCACATTTTAATAGAATGAGTCTGTAGTACATTATTTATACACATTGCCAAATTGAATCATCAATTAATATTTAAGTATAACACCTTATATATTTATTTTCTCTATATTTTAACCCTTTGGTGTCAGGCATCTTTGAATCCCCAACTCCAAACTCAATACTTTATCCATGAATAACAGGTAATTGAAACTTCAAATTAATTATGGATGAGGAAAGGTAACTCAAAAAATGACCAATTAACTAAATGACAAACCAATATTTTGCATATCTAGTATATTCTGAGAATTATGTAATTGTTGGAGGCAATCCAATGAAGAAAGTGTATTTATTTAAAAAATAAATACTATGTAGCGCTTATTATGTGTCATGTTCCTGTCTAATTCCTAACAAATATTAACTTAGTTAATCCTCACAGCAACTTTATAATGAAATAATGTTTATTATTTGGTTCTTTTGATAGGTGAGGAAACTGAGCTATAGAAAGGCTAAGTATTTGCCCAAGTCACACATCTAGTAAATGGCAAAACTGAGATTCAGACCCAAGCGAGCTACCTCCTGAGCCTGTGTTCTTAACCATTGCAAAATGCTGTCTCTTTTCTTGAGAAGTGAACCCCTGAGGTTTCAAAAGGGCAGATGTGAGTTGTTAACTAAGAATACAACAGTATGGCATTGCCAAAGGACCCCTGTAACAGGTGAAAGCCAGATGAGTTCAGAAGTGAGGTCAGTGTTACAGTGATTAGGATGAACTTTATGGGAAGTCACTGAACAGAACCTTCAAATTGCATAGAATTTTATCAGTAAAGAATCACAAGAAGCTTTACTGGTATAAGGACAGAGTAGACTAAAGCTTGGGGATAGAATTGTAAGGCACAAATTGTGTGTGTCTACCACCCCAAAAGAAACAGTGTAAGAGAAGAAACTAACATTTACTCTACTCTCACTATGTGTCAGATGCTGCCTTAGGTCCTTGACCTCACAGGGTGCAATTTATAATCCCAGGCATTAAAGTGGGACAATCAGGTTCCAGTCCAACCTCTACTACTTACTGTGTGGCCTTGGGCAAGTTACTTAACTTCTCTGAGCCTCACATTATTTTGTAAAATGAAGATGAATACCTACCTCTTGGGGTTATTGTAAGGGTTGAATTACATAAGTTAACATTATAAAGTACTTAGCATAGTGCCTTGGTATTTAGTCCTCATTGAGTGGTTTATTATTATCTTGAATTTTTATTGTCACAAAAATAATGAAGTGCTGTTATCTCTATTTTGCAAATGAGAAAGCTGAGGCTCAGAGAATGTCAGATCAACATCTATAGCATATGTATAATTTTTCAAGTACAGCAGGCTTCCCAGAGAGTTTTCATTAGGAAGTAGAGATTTGGTTAGAGAGAGGAAAGAATTGAGAGATGCTGAAATACCAAATGAAGAGTTTTGTTGTACTAAGATGAGTTGAGAATGTTGCGGATCCATGTTTAAACATTTGGAAAACCCAAGTCTGTGACGAATCCTTGTTTCAAATGTATCTTTTGATGATTCAGGGGTCACTGGAGAAAAAGAGAAGTCAAGCAAAAAGCAGAGAGGTGGTCTGGAGACTTGGTCTGGCATATGCCAGGGTCAGCAGGCTTAGCTAACATCTCAGTTGCCCCCCTAAAACCTGCCTCATAGTCAGTTTCCTCACTGTCACCTAAGAGGTCCTAATACACCTGGTGAACATGATTTCAGAACATTAACTGAGCACAGCATTGCATCCAGTTGCAGAGGAGAAACTCAAAGATTGTTTTGATGGTTTGATGGGGTTTTTTTCCTTACGTTTATTTATATTTGTTTAGCACGATCTCATTGAAAAACTTACAGACACAACAATTACCAGCTACAAACTGCAATGTTTCCCCACATACCATCTTACTGAATGTTATTATATCTATGGTGCTTTTTTCATAGCCGTGGAGGGTTGATCTGTTCTTGAGGGGCTTTATGAAGGAGCTCACCACTTTTTAAATGGGAGCAGTCCAATATTTTGTTATACTTAACACGCAACCTTTAAAGATCCCACCAAGTATCTAAAATAGTTGGATCTTTCCTCTTCTTCCCAGTAAAACTTGTGCTTTCCATTAGAAAAAAACTCCTGAAAAATTGCATCTGAATCTACTTTCAAATACACGCCTGCAAAATGTATGTACAATCTTAAAAAAATAAAAAACTCAAATTCTCCATTATTTCATCTTAAAACAAATGAATGCTTGTATTCATCATTTTGTTTTTAAGATTCCCATTAGGGGAGTCATAATTTCAGTGGTGTTTTCTGCCATACTGGAAGTTACTGACATCAAGAGATCTAAATTGTGAAACTTATGTAACTTGTACTATACTCAGCCCAACATCTTATGGTCTAATTAAATACAAACTGAGTCAGTTGGCAGAAAAATACCGTGTTATGGTACAGATATTAGCACCTTGTTAGCAGTCCAAAACCTGCTTTTTCAGGCAGAACTTATTTCTGAATGCAAGGTTTTATACATACATATATAGATATAGATATAGATATAAGCTGTAATGTTTGAAAGGCATTTGATGAACTTATATTTGAATCCGGAAAAAAAGTATTTTCTTTCTGGACATTTTTAATTGCAAAAAGAAAAAAAAAAGCTAGCCTAGTACCCATAAAAACAGTGGGCAGTTTCCAAACCATTATTTTAAGATACGTGATTGTGTAACATGTATTATAAGTGTGTTATAAGGCTCATGTTCCCCTGGCATTTATTTATATTTCTTCTTCATCATCATCATCATAGCTAATTCTTATTGATCCTTAACTATGTGCCAGGAACTGTTGTGAGCACTTTATACTAATTACCTCACTTGCTCATCAGAATAAGTCCTTGAAATTAGTAGTAGTTTTTAATCCTCATTTCACAGATGAAGAAAATGGAGCATAGGTTAAATAACAAGGTCACCCAGTTAGCACCTGGAAGAGTGGGATTTGAATCCAGGTTTTAACAGATGTGCTCTCCCTTCTCCCCCTCACTCACTTATGGCCACAGGATGCTGCAAGCTGATTTCCTTCTCTTGGTCTGTCTTGTCTGTCTCAGAGGCCCTCCCTAGGGTGCACAACCTTCAGATGCCCCCCTGACCCTAGCCAACCCAAAGCGAGGTGAATGGTCTGGGGAAGTGAACTGGTTCATCTTCCTCTTACACAGTATCAAAACGTCTCTCCTCAGCACCATTACCAGAACATTGGGAATGAGAGGATGATCATTCAAAATCACTTGAAAACATGTCTTTCTACTGTAAACATGCATTTTTTAAATGGCCACCAATAATCATACACCGCACCTAGCCGTGAAGCAACCTGTCCTAATTTGAGAATGTATGGCTCACACCCACGTGCAAGCAGTATCCAACACAATGACAATTTGCTGTCTCACAAAAGACAGCCTGTCTTCTGGGGATTCAGTGCAAAGAGTTCTAGAATTTATCCAGGAGGCAGTTTGCTGCCCCTGACTGTGCACCCTTGGTAAGTCACTTCTTGGGCCCTGCCTCCTCATGTCTAAATAAGAGTGTCTCCAGGGTCCCTCCAGCGTTTAAAATCCATGGATAATACCTTGTCACATTGTTATCATTGTTGGTTCTCAGTTGTTTTATTTCTTGAGGGATCAGAGGCTTTTATAGATTTAAGTAACCCTCCCTAAACCAAACACATATGAGGTATGCATGCTGGGATTCCACTTCAGGACCATGTGATCCAGAATCCTGAATTGGGATGTTCTTTGTGATTCTGAAATCCAACAGATCTGTCTCCTAACCTATGCCTGGTCTCCAGCTAATTAGAATTATAGTGAATTTTTACATGGTCCCATATCTTACACTGTACCAGTAATAACAATATTCAGTATGGTAAGGGTCACAAATAACAAAAGAAGAGTCTGATTGTTCTTGAAGTCTATTATAAGGTGTATACCACTGAGAAATTTAGCCTCAAGAACACTGGTATCCTGGTAAATGAGTTTACCAAATACTTTTCTAAGAATAGGTTTTCATAGGGATTTAAGGAAAGACCTCAAGGGCCTGAAAACTTGAACGATCTCTCCATCCCCTCTAGATGGAGTCAAGATGGGGTGAGCACAGAAAAGTTGTGCTGAATTAAGATAAATATCCTACCTACTGCACAGTTTTGCTGAGGGCTAGTTGGAGTGTGTGCATGTGCGTGTGTGTGTGTGCACGCATGCGGGAAGTATTTAGAGAAGTCAGGGTGGGTAGCTTGTGTGGGAGACGGGGGAATTCAATGAAGGGAGATACTTTAGCCTTTCCTTCAAGTACATCTCCCTCCTGAGTACATTTACTTCCATCACAATGGACTAGAAGAGATCCTTGCTTAGTGGTGCAGAACCCTTGAGACCTAATTTAGCTTTTATAGAAAATTCAAAAAGAGAGAGACGGCACAAGAGCAAGAGAACAGAACAAAGATATGAGTTTGTACAGGGAATATTGATACTTCTAGACTGCCTCTGTAACTCTTTTAAAAGAAATTTTCTAAGTAAATGCTGACTTAGACTTTTCTGTTAGTGGAAAGCCTGAGCGCCTCCCGTGGAACAATGTGCTGCCCGAATCATCTTTACAATTCCCCACAGTCCGCCGTCTCGGAAGCTCGGGTTCATTGGTTTTTGTGCTGTGAAGGTCAGCAAACATTTTGGAAAAGTAAATTTTCCTTTTTAATTTTTTAAATGTGTCCTCACAGGGATGCCCAGAAATAGGAAAGTTACATAAATGCAAATTAAAAACATGCCTGACAAGCTGTGCCTGTTTGTCCCGTTGATCATTTTTTTATTCACGTTTCTCAGAAATTTCCAAAAGCATCATCACATCCTTTGTTAACTACATATCAATTAAAATACCTCTGAGACGCAGGTACAATAGCACCCTATTTATTATCCTTCAACAGCAAAAGGCCTACTTATTATTAACTGCCACACAGAGCACACAGGGACTTAGAAAGAGGGAGAGAGGGGAAAAAAAGCCTGCCCTTAAGCATTTCACAGAAGATGAAGAAAGACATTTTTTCCAATGCTGTAGAAAAAAAAAAGTCAGCCGCTTAACCAGGCAATCAGTGGGAGGATCAGACCAGAACCTAGACATTGTTATTCCTTCTCATCCACTACAGCCACAGAGTCTAATAAATTGTCGTTCACAAGCAATTTTGCCACACAAACATAAAGTTATTAGTGCAAAGAGCCCAAATTACTTTTGTGGATGGCTGTAGCAGTGTAGTACTGGAAGGCAGACTGATTTTAAAAAGAAAAAGAAAAATTGTAAACATTGAGCTTTGAAATTAAGAGTCTTTCTGCCGTACTTATTTCCCCAGTCAACTGGGATTATTTTTCTGCCCCTCTGAGTCTCAATTTCCTCACCTGTCCAATAGAAGACTGAGACCTACTCAGTCTTCTATTGGATTGGATTAGGAACAAGTATTAAATTGGATTAGGAACAAGAATTAAATGAGTCAATAAATATCAAATCTAGCAGGTACTTAATTAGCAGTATTATTATTATCTGACAGACAGCAAGCATACACAATATTTGCACTTTAAAAAGTTGGTCCTAACTAGCTACATTCCATTTAATATGTTGCTCATATTTCTAGGGCTGGCTTGCTTTTCTGCATACTATGAACCTCTCTGTTCTGTTGATCTTGCGTCTTGTCTGATGACAAGCTAAAGCATGATCACTGACCCTAGAGTCTTTCACGTTCTTTAGTCTATTTACTAACTATAGCACCACACCATTTAGGCTTGTTGTATATGAATACAAAATATATGGTAAATTGTGTGCTTTAACAGCTTAATTAACCAGGTCGAGGTGTTAAATGGAAGCAATGACCTGTATGTGACTAACATATATTTAGTTTACTGGGCAACTGCATATGAAGTGGCATTTCCTACCAGCTAGAAAAATACATCAACATAAAAACTTCCCAGCTTCTAAATTCTGCCATTAACAAAAACTTGATTGTACCACTGCATTAATCACCAAGGTTGAGCTGAAACTCCTATTTTTATTCTGGGAAGATGATTTATTCAAAATAATGTTTCATTTAGGGGTCTGATCATAAGCCCAAGATGATTCAGATGGTAAAGTCCAGCTGTAACAACAACAGTATCATCCCGAAAAATAACCACATGTATATTGAATCCCTTGAAAGTTTTCCATAACAGATCTAGGGATGATAAATCATGCAAACTCATTCTATAATTAACTAAAGTGTTCCTTTTCCTTTACTGTAATCCAAAAGGATTAGCCCATGGCCTTCTGTTGGATAAATCAGGGGGTCATAATTTACTCTGCTGTGCAAAATTAAATTCAGATTTTAAAATTTAATCCAAAAAAAATGCCGAACACACACAAAAGTGAGCCTTTTCAGAAACTTTAAAAGAAATCTTCACAGCAAATTGAAGTTTCACTAATGGACAATATTGTCATACTAAATAGCACAGGTTTCAATAGTCTATTTTAGAAATTTTTCATAGGAATCTCCTGAAACTTCATGATCATGTCATCCAATTATTGAGTCAGTAACATGGGTAAGCCACGAGAGCCAGGTTTCTACAGTTTATCCCTAATCTTGGATTGTCACAAGGCTGATTTTTCACCGTTTTATCCCTATTGCAGAATATAGTATCTGACACAAATGTTGAATAAATGCACCTAGGAAATGGAACCGTACCTCGTTTCCCTATCTGTAATAGTATTAAAGTACAGTTAACCCCCTTTGGTTGGTTTACTATGAAATTATAAGGATGGTAAAGCGACATTGCTGCAATGCTCCAATCTTTCATAAATATGCTTCTTGTGTATTACCTCCTATATCTCCCAATTCCTGCTCCTGGCTGCAACAGACCTTGATTCTATTCCTGTCTGGCTTTTGTTTTCTGTTGTCACACCACTGATACATTCAATAAAAATTTATTGAGCAGTCACTTAAGACCATTTTGCCACAAAGCAGAAGATGGGTAAATGGGTAGATGGATGGATGGATGGATGGACAGATAACTTTCTTTTCAGAGAACATTTATAGTTGCTGAATTTTAGCAGCTTGCCTTCAATTTCAATTTTACATTTTCAGCTCTCTAAAAAATGGATAATCTTTCGAGAATTACATTGTGCTGAACTTATTGATTTCCACTGGGCATGTTGATTTCAACTGAGCCTGTTACTTGATACATCATTAATATAATAATTGAGATGAAGTATTTTTAGGTCCAAAGTAAATGACATCAAAATTTTACAAGCATTAAAAAATAGAACTTAGAATTCACATTCTCTCTAGGAAATACTGAGCAAACTGATTCTGTACAGTGATTTTATTGCATTATTTTCTGAGTTATCTGTACATAGGCCAAATAAAGGCTGAGAAATTTATTTCACATTATTAACTCAAGGGCTGATCACAAGCTGGTAATACAGCAGTGGACAGGTGTTTGCCTCAGTAAGGATAAAGCCTAATTCTTTGATTTTGCTAAGATAAATCATTTAATGCAGTGCATTGTCTGTGACTTGCTTCCCTAGAGGATGGTGCTGATATTCAGTTCTTTAAACTGGTTACCAAAAAGAGAAGCGACATAAATCAGAATCTGTGTAGGCTATTCTTCACAAGGAACAACCTGTAAGCTGAAGTCATTGTTTGGCTTTCCACTGTACCCAGATAATAAACGAAAGAATGGAGGGAAATGTTTTGATGAATAGGGGCTTCACTGAAAATCACTATTAACCTAAAAAAAAGGGAGAATGCAAAATTCATGTGAGTACCTCTTTTCTAGCTTTCAGCTCTATCTCTAATCCTTATTAACCTAGCACATCATGCTGATTTATAGGGTAGAGATGATACCATTTAAGTTCAGGTGTTTCACAAGCAGTAAGCATTTGGTAGATACTTCTTGAGGTTTGACTCAGGTTGTTAGCTTTGATTCTCTCAAATTTTCTTCTCTATAATAACCTTTTAATTTGCTAAATCCTATGTTTTCCCTTTGCATTCTCTTACATATTTATATCTTTTTGCTCCCTGTCATTTCTCAGTTTTTTCATCATCTCATAGCTTGCCCCCTTGGGACTGATACCTTTTCTCTCTTTTGTCATAGTCCTTTTCGTCTTTTCTACCTCTACCTTTGGCAAAAGTTTATCACAAGTGCTATTGGACTAAGGGAGAAACGATCTCAATATCTCCCTCTCATACTTTCATAAACTGGGTCAGATGCAAAGTATGTTTGTCACACATCTGTGTTGTTTTACATATATAAACCTTTCACAACTAGAAAACTCTAGCCAGAGTGTTCAAAATAAAATCTTCAGCCTTATTGTTAGTGCCCCATAATCAAAAGTTAAAACAAAAAATCACCTGTGATGTTTTCCAAACTAGCTTTCCAACTGGACTCTTTCTAGGAGACTGTTAAACCAAACACTTTTTAAACTTCGTTCTTTTAATAATAATAAGTAATCTTTTGTTTCCTGTTGAATCTTCCTTCTACAATCAGTATTAGTGCGGCAGAAAATTTTGATGAGTTGATTATATAACTGAGGCTGCTTGGGTTTATACTCAGTCTTTAATTCCTGAGCTAAGAAAAACTCTTGAGAATAACTCAATGGTACTACACACCAGAGTTTTCAATTGACAGCATGGAAATTATTGTCATGATTTCATTCATTGGGTCGACTGCAAATATTTTAGCAAATATTACATGCCAAGACCTGTGCTAGATTCTCAGGGAGAAAGAGGAATAAAGTAAAGATCATGTTATAGGCAGAGAGTGAGAGATACGGCCAGCCAGTAATTACACTGCAGTGGGTATGCCGTGGTGAGGTTTTACACATGGGGCTAAGAGGTCATAGGGGAAGGAACTTAATCTGCCTTGAGTCTGGAAAGGCCTGAAGAAAGATGGGCTTCCTTCAGAGGGAGGAAGAGTTAAGACTCACCCAAGCAAGAGCAATGTCTGAAAAGGGATTGAGTTTGACTAGATGTGGTGGATAACGAAATTGGGGAAACACTTGCTAGAAATAATTGGTACCACAACTATATCATTATCATCTCCTAGATACTAAGTCTTAAGAGATCTTGAAGGAAATTTAAAGGTCTTGACTTCTGATGAAAAACTAATTAACTTTGTTTTTTGCTGACCTTTTTATTTCCTTCCCATAAGATCAGCTGGTGATTTGAATACATGCATGAAAACGTTCAACTAATTTATAGGAGAAGATGTTTCAATATTTATTCTACTGTTTGCTCAAACAACTCTTGTGGTCTCATCTCTACTTGCATAATGGAAATACTTTCTTTTAACCACTACTGATTCTTCCCTTGTCTGGTAATCGAAGCTTGGATCAACCATCATAGCTCAAATATGGAAAGCCAAATTCAAAAAATTATAGTATTTGTCTTTATCTTACATTCAAACAATGGAAAAGAAAAAAATAGTATTATATATCCTGCAAAGATCACATCTAGAAACCTAATGATCTCTCAAAAATATTTTTTCACGGAAAATATATCTTTGGTCCTGATTACATATAATAAAGAAGACTTTTAGAAAGAGAAATTATTACTTTTTACCTTGGATTTGCTGTAGCGCAAAGCTAAAGGTATACAAGGTTTTCAAAAATTACTCATTAAGTTATATTTAATTTCACTTGAAGCTGAGTGTACTTAGTGATCTACATCCCAAATGCTGGTAAATAAACACAAAAGATAAACTCCTGATTTTCAGAAAACAAGCAATATTTCATTTTTGTCCACTGAGTGGAGAAAAAAGAGTGTACTTATGTGCCATAATCCCTGCTGTGACTGATTAAATCCTTTGTAAGTAAAATGTAGAAGTTATCAAGACTTGGAGGTTATATTGATTTTTTCATTACTAGCTAAAGGCTTGCATGCCATATGAAAGGAATTTTAACATCAAGGCAGGGAGAAGTCGTGTTTCTGAGATCCCCTTTTAGAAATCAGTAGGAAACCAAACAGCTGTATACTCTAGTTAATAAAGTCGGCTAATAGGGTGATAGAATTTTATTTTTATTCTTTCTTAGAGAAAGCTAGAGATTTATCTTTATAATTGGTCAAATAATCTTTAGTTTCCCATCTTGCATTTCCCATCTTATTAAACTAGCCAGGATTTTCTTCCTGAGTCCCTCTTAAAAGGAAAAGAGGATACCATACCCACACATTAGAATGTTCACTCTCAACACAGCAAGTGAGCAGGTATGTGGGAACCCTGATTTCGGTTCGTACGTTCCCATGGCAAGATGAGCAAATTTGAAGAATACTTGTTTTCAGCTTTTATAATAAATACAGAATTCTACTGTTTTGCTTTCCATCCCCATTCTAGCAGCTTCCTGATGAATGTTCACCTTTGCTTCTTGAAATCTGCAACGAAATTAGAATCTCTTACTAAAAGTATCCCAGGTGATTCCAGTACAGACCTAGGGCTGAGAGACGTTGAGAAAATAACTGCAAACAAATTGTAGTTGATCACTGAATTTTCAAAAGTAAAAGAAAAGAATTTGCAAAAGAACTAGTAAGAAAATACAAGATGTGGTACAGTGACTTTAAGAAAAAGTAGAGTTTGCTCCTATCTAATTTACAACTTCACACCTACTCATTTTCACAATAAGAAAACCAAAATGGACTATCATAGACTTGCCTAATTCTTGGACTCACTCCAGTTGTGTTCAGCTCCTGGCTTGCATCAGAACTACCAGGGAATTCATTTAAAGTGCAGATTACTGAATCAGAATCTCTAACTTAGGGGCCCAATATCTTGACAACCATCCACTTTACCAAAGACCCCAAATGATTCTACACTATGGCTTGCAACTCATTACTCTAGTTAACTCACATACTTTCTCCTTAGGAAAACAAAGACCTTACTTTTAATTTCTCAGTTCAAGCGACCAAAGAGAAAAAGCATAAAGACTTATTCAGACTCAGTTGGACAGTCTGCCATGGTGATCCCTGCAGGGAGCTCCAGTTTCTTCTGCATGGTGCATCTGCTTTCTCACCTCTGCAGACCAAGGCTGCCACAATTCCATGGGTCCTTTTCTTCCAATACTTGTTTCTCAGAATTTCTCATGACTTTTTCATACAACTGAGGATGCACATGTGAGACATCCAACACATGTTTCCTGATGATTATCAAAAATTAAAGTCTGTGCCAGAAATTTGGGGAAGGTATATTTTCTTAGATGTGCAATGAGATGGCAGCTATGATCTGTGGTCTTGCTGCCATGATTTCTGTTTTTTAAATTATGTAATTATAATTAATTTCAGAATTGCTATAATAAAAAAGAGACACTTAGGACGAAGATGGGAGATTCATGACTGATCAGAAGAAAAAGCAGGCAAATATATATATTTCAGAATATTTATTTCAGAAATGTATGCTTTAAAACCCCAAAATCAAACTGGACAGTAAACAACAACAAATACCAATCAACCCCCACCTTCAAATAAAAGACAAAGACAGTAAAGATTAAATGTTAGAGAGGAGACATTCTGTGACACTCTGGTAGAACCAGGGCTGATGAGCTGAAGTGCCTAGAAAGCAAATTTCCATTCGTAATAAGGAATAATGGTCCAAGAGAGTTGTGTTGGACTCGTTCATTGACACGCTCAAGCAGAGCTTGGAATGGTTGACTTTCCGGGCAGTTTAAAAACATAAGCCTCACTGAATGGAAGACTGGGATTAAAGATCTAAATTCCATTTCCATGTTGACATATTTACAGCTATTCACAAAACACAATTTGGAAAAGACACTCTAATTAATTAAAGCTAACCATAAAACTCAGGAGAGTTTGGACCTAGAAACCGTAAGCATAGCAGTTGACCATTATTTGTTGCTAGTAATACAGTATGAAAGGACTTTGAGTATTATTCAAATTTTAAATTCGAAATTTATTCTCAAGCATTTTTTAGATAGAAGGCAAGGAGAAACTTTGATTACAGTATGCTACTATGAAAAACAAGGTGCTAAATTATGAACAGTTATAAGACTCATTCATTTCATAAGTATTTACTAAGCATCTATTATGTGCCAGTCATTGTTCCAAGATCTGGGAATACAGCAGTGAACAAAAGAGAGCAAAAATCCCTGCCCTAATGAAACCTACATTCCAGAAGAGAGAGACAGACAATTTTTTTAAGTAAAATCTGTAGTATTTGTGATGGTAGTAATTTCTACAAAGAAAAATAAAGCAAGGAAGAGAGATAGAGGTGCTAGCATAAGAAATTGCAGAGAATCACTATGTTTCTGTCTATATAATGAAAGTATAGCCACATTTATTATTGCCAAGAATGATTTTAGAATTCACAAACTCAGTCATTTAGTTCAACCCCCTCCCCCCCGGTTTTGCAGAAGAGAGAACAGAGCCCGCAGAATCTCAAGCTTTGTCTAAGATTTCCAAGGCCTGAGTTCAAGTCTACTCATACAAATGCACAACGTATCATGTGCATTTTTTACGAGTTTAGAAATTGTCCTTCAAATCCATTTTGTCGCTGCAAACGAGGCCAGACTTTGACTAAGAATATTTTCACTCTTCCAAAATATTTCTCTGTGTGTATATCTCCCCAGCAGCATGTTTATAGGGTAACTGGTCGACTTCATGCACTTGAAGATAGATAGCTGTTAACACCATGTTGTGAGTGATGACGTAATTTCACATGATTTCCAAATGGAGTTTCAGAGCTACTCTTCCAAGACTGAGATCTATGTAGACTATCAACAGATGACCATAAATATAGTTTGCTATAATATATTTTTAAACTATCTATGTGCTTTTAAAAGACACTCCAAATCTGTCACTTCCTTTTCCCTAAACTTCTGTGACATAAAACAAGAGATCATTTTTCTGTTGGGGCAAGTAACAGAGAGACCTTGAAGGAAAAGGTGAGCAGGAAATTACCCTGCTTGAGTAAAACTGTAATCTACATAAAGGGAGTGGGCTCTGTCCCTTATTGTCCAAGTGTTGAGAACACTTTTAAAGCTCAGTTATTACTAGAAGTAACTGTGAAAATCCTATTCTCCTAGTGCAGCTGCTCCCTTCATATTTGTTTTACTGAAAAAAGAAAAATGTTTATTATGGTTAGTAATGCAGGCCTCAGGCATCAATGTCTCAAGTGTCTCCTAATCTCACCTTGCACAGATGTATGTCTGGTAGTGGGGAAGCCGCAGCCCTAGATGTTTCAGTGCAGGATTTAGTGTGCCAGGCCAATGTCTTCTTACTCTTTCCACCTGTAAACTGTGAACAAATGAGAGAGCAAGACAGGGATTGGCTGTGGATACATCTGAAGCAGTTTTATACTCTGAGGGTATAATTGGGCTTTCAATACCTTTTAGGGACAAACTGAAAATTATTTCTTCTGAATGTAATATGTTCTTCTTACGTAGTATCACTAAAATTATTTTCTTCTTCATAGGTAATGTTGCATTCACATTGATCTAAGAGCTACTAGGTACTAGTTCTGTGTGCTTTGTTCTAGGTTTTGTTGCACTGGTGAGAATACTAACATTTGTTGTGTGCCTACTCTATCCCAGGCATTCTGCTAGGAGATTTACATTTATCTCCTTTCATCCTCACAACAATCAGATGAAGTGGATACAGTTATTACTGCCATGTTTTAGGTGAGGCTATGAGTCTAAGAGAAGTTAAATAACATTCCCAAGGTTACCTACTTAGTGTGTTGGAGCTAGGATTTAGATCAGCAGTATTCAAATTCATGAAGCTTCTTTCATCAAAGTGTTGACTGAATTCTCTTTACGTGACCACTTTTTCCAGGGGAATTGCCATGTTTTCTATCCATGAAGATGGTTAAGAAATGGAGGAAGTATTTTTGCAAGTATCATATATTTCATAATTAAGAAAAAATTCTTCATGCTGTCATAGAATTTGAAATCATGGACTTTTACGTGATAATATTTATTTTCTTCATAAAAGGAAGAAATATTGTAACCTAAGGACTTCTGAAAGTTGATTTTTCTTATTGGAAAAATGAGGAAAAAAGGAAAGAAGGGTAGTTGGTAGTGGCAAGAGGATTGAACAGAAGAATAAAGAGATAAATAAGGAATAAATAAGCTGAGAATAGGTAATACAAAGCTAGAAAAAATATAACACTAAGATCACATTTAACAGTTTAGTGGTTAACCATAAAAAACAAAAACCTCTCTTTTGTCTCTGCTCCTTGTAGAATCCCTGCATATTTCTCCAATATTTAAATCCTTGACAGTTAAGCCTTTCTTTGCTTCAACTTCTCATCTTTAAAATGGGCATAATAATATCACCTGGCTCAGTGCCTTATTGTGAGAATTAAAGTAGTAAACGCATTTAAAAGAGCTAATACAAAGTATTTTTTAGTGTTTTGAATAGTGCCTAGTACATAGTGAGCACTCAATGCTGGATACTGTAAGTTTTATTATTACATGTCAGTATGTAAAAGAGCATGATTACCTAGAGGAATGAAAGCTAATTCCCTAGTTTCTATTTTAAATATGAGGATTTATTATTAAACTGGTATATCTTAATTTAGTAACACTTCAGAGCTGTATCAGATGAAAGTGTATGAGACTCATGGCATGCTTAGGCGACAGTTTAGTGTAAATATTCTGTCTCTCACCCCAAACTTATAGGCACTCCATGTTTCTTCTGAAAACTGATCTTCCCTTTCTGTTTCTACAAATCTCTAAGATATATCCAAATTCCAGCCCAAGTATGATGAAAGGTCATACACATAACCAAAATATTTTCCAAATAGAAGTAAAATCTTATCTTCATTAGATTTTAGTAGTTGGGGAAAAAAACGTGATTCTATTCACTCCTTTTGAGAGTTGACTGTAAATTCTCCATCTTTACTTTGGGTTTAGCAAAATCAAAACTGTCACACCAGATATAGCCTGAATTTGAAGCCAACTGAAGCCCCAACAATTAAAGTGAACCCCATATCTTTAAAGGTAACACCAACCAAGTTGTGGATGCTGCTATGAAATCTCATAGCTTTCTGCAGGTAAAATTGGCCATATGGCCACCTGAAGAGGAAATTTTTTCTTTCTTATCATGTAGATCCAGGGACGCTGGACCAAGCAGAGGAGAAATTGTCAAACCATGCTATTTATGCTGGCAATCACAGTCAGACAGAAACACCGATGGCTTGTGGCCTGAAATCATTCATTTTCCTTTATCTCACTCCTCCCTGTAGGAAGACATTAAGGCCGTCAGCCCTTCTTCCTGGCCTCAAGATGGCTTTATTTCTAACATGGACTAATTGTTCATTTCCCAGTGAATACTTGAGACATTTTTAAATGACACCTTCCTTCTTATCATCCCCATTTATTAAATGTGATTCTTAACCCAGAAGTCAATTTATTTATAACCTTTCCTTTTTCTTTGTTGTTTCATAAGGTACTAGACTATTCTACTGTTAATCTCAACATTTCTCCTGCAACATAAAAATAGTGCTCCCTTAAAGACACTATTTATCTCATGAAGAGACTCCCAGTACATGGGAACACTTTGCTGGGCAGGACGTTTACTTGGAATCAGAGTTGTCAGTCATCGTAAATGAGCTCACACTTTGTTGAAGGTATAAACTGACAGCCTAAACACTGGGATTTCACCGATTACTTAAAAGTGACAATGACTGATCAAGGTTAAATGCTAGTTTCAAGCTTTCTGCTTTTTGAGATGTAGCCATAACCCTGAAGCTGCCAGTTCTAATAGGTGCAGGACTCCACCTTCAGACTAGGGCCATATGCACAGCCAAATCAAAAGTGTCCCCAAAGCTACCAGTTGTCTACATATTACATCCAAATATAAAGTGAAGATCTGAAGGTACTGGGGAGACTGAATGTCTCTCCCTGAGTGAATGGCGTTCCCATTTCAGAAATACCAAGATTGTAGTTTTATGCCATTTTTATCCTCCTGTGAAATGCAGTTCTATCATGAGATCAGTATATAGGGCTCAGACATCTTAGGTTGAGACATCTGAGCTACAGATATGTATAACCACTGCATAATTGCCTTCTTTAAATAGAATGACGATCAAGTTTCATTGTTATTTGGCTTCTTTAGTATACAAAAGAAATAACAAGCCCTACATCTTTTATGGTATCTTTTTTTGAAAGATAAATAAATATAACTCAGAAATGCTTTTCTCTCTCCACCCTTCCCCACTAAAATTTGAATGTAAACATGATAAACCTTGCATGGGAATTTTTTATAAAAACTGCTAAGTCTTCTTGCACATGGGGTGCAGTTTATATGGAAGGGGTGATGAATTCGTCTTGAAATTCACGGTGTCAAAATTATTGCCATTTAAAGTCATGTCTTGAAAGTTTTTCATCGGAATTAATGCTATGTGATGTTTGAAGCCCATGAAAAACCTTCAGTGTTCCTTTTCATCTAAGCTGACACATTGTCACACTGAATAAAAATAAAGGAACATATAATGCTGCAGAACTGTTTGCAATCAGAAATTTTCTTTCAGCCTTACCTATCCTTGATCAGCTATCCATGACCTCTACAGTCAATATTAGTTTCTAAGAATCAAAACCTGAATATTTCTGTAATTCTTTCCTGTGCTTTTCTGCACATAAGGGAAATGAACAAATGTAAATGCAATCCTATTTCAACAGCAGTCACATTAGCTAGAAATGTATATCTGTGAAGATCACTCAAAAATCTAACCAGTTCTTCTCCCTCCCCCATTTTTTCCCTCTTTTTCAGTGATCACGTCTGATATTCTGCCCAAAACATCACTCTGAGCTTAGTTTTTATTTTCTCTCTCCAGTTTCATTCACTCCTCTCGGTACTTACTCCTCAAAAAGTCTAATGAACTCATTATTACTAATTAGAAGGAAGAGTGCAATGTTATACTGTACTTTTCTAGGACTGTTGGAGGGCTACTTTCATTACTTGGTTCCCCAGGTACACATCATACTCTTTAAGAGTAAAATTCTTGCCTTCAAGATATACAGTGTCCTTCAGAGCATCAACACTGAACTTTATATTCAGGAGACTCTCAATAAACATGGATAGCATGATAACAAACGCCATAAAAACAAATGGCAGCTGGTGTGATCAATCTCACTGGGTGTTTGTTGTTGTTGTTAGTTTATGGTTTGGGCGCATTTTGAATAAACTGTCCTTATTTTAAAAACAGGAAACTTCTGAAAAATCCAGGTGTCCAGTTTCTCTTTTAAAAAGTCAGGAGCTCTGGGCCACCATTCTCACAAGGTGACCACTGGAACAAAGGAGTGGCTTCCCTCCTTAGATGGACGTTCACTCTCTATTCCTGGGGCCCTCTGCACTTGCCTCACTTATTGCACTACCTGCCTAGCCGTTTGAGTTTGGTACCTCCGCTCTGCACACATGTTGTTCAGAGTCTTTCTAATCAACTTTATAGAATTATCTCACAAATGCAATTTCCCCGTGAGGCAAAATGATAGATGCTTTCCTCTGATAGGATCCAGTCGTTGTCAAAATCTTGTTCTTGTGGTTTTCCTCATATTTATGCAAAATTTTGCAGGACTCTTCTTTATCGTTCTACAGGAGTCCTTATTCAGCTGTTCACACTCTGGGAATATGATGAGATCTGCACTTTTGAAATGTTCTGTAAAATGTCCTGAAAAATTACTAACAGTGACTGTGACAGCAACATCTCCACCTGGAATAGTGCTAATGGCAATAAGATGTTAGTGGAGTCCTTTCAGCATCCCTGTTTTCATCACAGCACAGTTCTCCAAGGGTTAACAAGCTCTGATGCTTATTATTTTGTTGTTTTATTTTTTTAAAAAAATCCACCCCCTAACTTTCAAACAATTCATTTAATCTGGATGGGCCTGTCAAGCTTATTTAAATTGATTGCAGGGCTGAATGTCAGTCGGGAAGGTAATGGCACCAGCTCTTACAAGATTGGCTTTGTTATTATATCCATGAGCTACAGTGGTTATGGTTCTTCAATTAGGAGGAACTTGGAGAAATGTTTTAAAAAATTTTACTGTGTGCATTGCGGCCAAAATTTCAGACTTTTAAGAATACTGATTTTTGTTTTCTTACTAAAAAAATTAGAAGGTGATAACATTCTTGAAAAAAAATGTTGCCCAATGAGTTTGGCAGAGTGCCCATTAAAGATGGATGCTTTGCCATTGACTCATTGTTTTGTCCTGTAGTGGATAGAACACCCATCCATCCAAAAAGTCAGTGGCCACTATGGCACCCTCATTACTGATCTGTTGACAAAATTATTCATTTCTCCTCTGGGTGTTCTCCTGCAGACTGAATTTAAATGTGACTTTCCTGTTGAAGTTCCTCCTTCGATTTCATAAGTATTCCTTTCCTGTGTTTGCTGTTTTCTTCCTGTTGTTAAAATGGCCAGGTTCATAAAGGGATAAAGAATAAACAACATGCCTTTGAGCACTGTCTTAGGGAGTGAAGAGCATTCTAAGAAAGAAGTTTCCCTCAGATTTGGAATGCTGAATAGAGGTTGATTGTCAAAGGGCACCAGTTAAATATGATTGAGAATGGCTTGATATTATTTCTTTGATCTTATTTCTTTTTCCTCTCTTTAATCCACATGAATAGTAATGAACACAGCTGAGTGAATGAACACAAAGGCAGATAAGCTACTGTGCACATTTTATACCCTCCAATCTAATGAGCACATTGTCTTTAACATCATTAATGAGTTTTGCAAAATCTGTCATATTTTCATAGCACACTATTACAGCTTGTGTAAGGGTCATTTGACCATATTTTGCCCTTGGCACCAGAGTGCTGGCTTAATTTTTAATTACAAATGCTAATTCTAATTAGCAGGCCTGGAAAAAGTCAGAATGAGTTCTGTGTGGCCCTGTCCACCCACTTCTACCCCAGATGCCAACTTGAACCCCAAAGCCCCAATATATAAACTCTCCCTGTGGTGCCTGAGAAAAGATGCTGAAGTAGCTGCTGCACCCCCTGGGGTGAATATCGAGTCAGAGAAGGTTTTGATGTAATAATGACAATAATATTTTCACTCTGCTGTTACTGTACCCCATGGTGGCTATGTCAGGACATCATTTCTTCTTTTTCGGTTTTTTCAACCACAAAACCAGGCTCACAATTGGATTTGGCAGCTGCCGAGCTACCCTAATATAGCAGCAGACGAATCCAGGCAAAGAACAGATCTATCACTGTATCTGACTGATCTTTCTGCTTATACACGGTGACAAATTCTCACCTCTCCATATAGATCAGCAGGCTCTGTAACCAGTCAGTCACGCATAAGTTGCGACAGTGCATCACAAGATTGGCAATTCGGAGCCCTGGAAAACCAGGTGAAACATGCAGTTATTTTACACAAAAACGGCAGTCTTTCCCAAAGCAACATAGAAGTATGTGTGCATGTGTGCACATCTTACAAAAAGAGACATATCGTTCTCTTCACTTTATTCAAATACATAGAGAAAGGAGATGAAAAAACAAATCTTTGTGCTGCAGAAGAGGGATTTACATTGTCCGTTGGCTGTAGACTACCCAGATTTCTTTTCCCACCTGTTTCTAAGTTACTCAGAGTGGCTAAATCAAGGGAGCCTCTGGCTAACGAGGATCTGTGTTCATGTTGCTGGGATTCCAGTGCTGTGGTTAGGATGACAGATGAAAAAATCTTGGGATAAAATTTCCAGTCTTTGCCCTCCTATTTCCAGTGAAATGTACTCTCCAGAGGCTTCTGTTTACTCTCATGAAATCAAAACCTCCTACTTTTATCTCTCCACTAATGAACTTTGAAAAGTGGCTTTCGTATTTACATGGATTTTAGAGAAACGCCCTTTGTTGTTTTATGGTAAACATATTCACAAAATTAAATGCCTGGCTGTGTCGGAAATGTTTCAAAGGATGAGGTGGAAATCATTCTCCTGAGCTATCCAAATTCAGAAGGCAGTAACCTGCTAATAAAAGAAATCTATTAATAATGTGTGTATGTTGGAATTTATAGATAGGAGGTGCACGGATTAAATGTACTTTAACATTAGTCATTTATAATCAACTAAATCTAAAAACAAATGACTTGATAAATAAATACTGTAAGATTTTAGGATTGTTGTTGATTATCTCAAAGGAAGCAAAAGAAGAAAACTATATCTAAAAAATAAATTTACTGCACAATCTCATAAAATATAACAAATTTCTCTGCTTAGATAAAGTATTAAATTCTTCCATTAAATTTACTTCCACTAAGAGAAGACAAGACCTTATTCAGGTTTATTCCAGTTTAGATGGTTAAAATAACACCTTGTCTTTAGGTTTAGAAAAAGGGGGGAGTCAGCTGTTATGGTTACTGTGCTTAAAAGGAACTAAGACACTACATTGAAACTGAGTAGGAATTCAGTATTTGATGATGATGATGATGATGATGAAGGAGGAGGGGGAGAAAAGTAAGAGGAGGTAAAAGAGGAAGAGGCGATTAGGGAAATTATTTTAACTCTGACATATTTCTATAGGATAATATACAGAGAGGACACTATGTTAGCAGACTAATTCTTTGAGTTCATCTAAGTTCTTGAAAATACATAACCTGAAATCCTTCACCTCTTTGGGGTACATTAAAATACGATTTGTTCAAATGTTTGGTCAGTTAAGATTATAAACAACTCAAAATCTCCCTTTCTCTCACTTTCTGTAGCAAATCCAGTTGACTATCATTTCAATCAGTTGCTCACTCTGATCATCCTGCAGTAGTAATAAGACTACATCAGTAACTTCAAGATTCCAAAAATGGGTTGTGTAGCTGGAGTCATTTATAAAATTGTTCCCATAGCATGAAAAAGAAAAAAAAACCCTGAAATTCTTAAGATGTAAAAACTACAAAGAGGAAATATCAGCTGACTAACTAGCCCAAGGTCACCTGGTAAGACAGTGATAAAGATGGCTGTTTAATATCTGCCATGCAAAAAGCTTTTAACTTGCATAGAAAAAGAAGAATTTTTAAGCTTTCCTAAAATGTGTGAACATCCCCATGACCCACATAAGGAAGAATTCTCTGTTATATTGATATGGAACTTCTATCCTTTGTACATACAGTTTACTTATTTGAATTGATTCCCAGAAGCATTGGGAGATACAAGACAGGTAAAAGACCCATTTTACAAATAAGGAAACTGAGCCCCAGGAGGTTAAATGACTTAAGGTATAGAACCAGTTAGGAACAGAGGTGAAAGAAGAATGCAGATCTTTATTCTCCTAATCTATTGTATTGTTTTCTAGAACACCGCAATGCCTCCTTCATCATTACCTCTTCCGCATGCTTCCTGGCACAAAAATCTGGTTTTGCTTAGGGGATATGAAGAATAAAGACTGTACATTCTCTTACTTATGTAGTAAACAGAGGCGAATGAAGCATTAATGTTTTAAGCCTCTGAAATCACAGACATTTTTCTGCACATGGCTTTCTAGTTCTTAAAGGGTTTATTTTTTTTCCTCTTACTTTTGTCTATGCAAAAGAATGTCCCCATAGAGTCTCCTAAAACTTGAAAAGGCTAATTTGTTTCCTCCACATGAAACCCTTGACTCTGGTTAAATATAAGAAATCTTCAAGCAGGTGTTTGTTTTCTTAAAAACAAGAATGACATTTTAACTTTATTCATCCTTCTTCAAAAGTAAGCATTTTATTCATTAGCTCAAAATGAAACATTTTCAAAGACCTTCATTGCTGACTAGTTTCATGCCATTTGAAGTTTTAAAAGTCATTTGATGAGTTTTAGCAGTACAGACATGGAAATAATAAGATTTTTGTTAACTAGTGAAACACACAATATTCTTGTTCTCAAGAAGAACACTTGGATAATTTTAATTAGTGAAAAGAAATATTATCACTGGAGAAATTTATCTGCATTTGCACAGTGTTCACCCTCTCAATTAAAGATGAATAAAAGAAAACAAAACTCTAGGACTTGGAAAGCAGGGAAAACACTTTCAAGAGACCACCTATTTGGTATAATTTATTGTGAAAGTGCTTCCTCTGTTAGTGTTTGGCTTCAGCAATACTATTATAAATACTGTGTACTTCAATTACTTATTAATAATTATTAATTATTCAATTAGTATGCAAATAAAATAGGACTTTCGGAGGCACTTATAAATGTATGTATGTATTTATTATGTGCAATGTACTTAATAAAATAATTTTTGAGTAGCTTACAATAGAAGACAAGGATGCAAACATAAAAAATAAACAGGGTTAAAAGGAAAAGTTAAATAGTAAAAGGGAAGTAATCCAGTCGTGATTAAGAGTATGGACTTTGGAGTCAGTCAAACTGCGTTTGAATCCCAGCTTGACTGATGACCTTGGACAATTTACCCAACCCTGATCCCCAACTCCTTAATCTATAAAGCTGAGATAATAATAACCACCTCAACGAAGATAATGGTGGCTGCTATTGTTTTTATTCCTGAACTGTCTTTACTAATGGATTGTATTGCAATAAAACACAAAAATAAAATTCTGAGCTACACTCTCGTCCCCAACTCATGATTATATAGAAATATAAAAATAAATACTGAACTAAAATTACTTTTCCTGTAAGATGAGAAAGATCAAGTCAAATTGTACAACAAATTCTGTAGAATGGTATCCAGGAATACGTTTCATATGTTGTCAGTATCTATGAAAGTATGCAATCAATTAAGACCTACAGCAGAAAAATTTAAGCAAACATCACAGATAACCACATACATTTATTCTTTTTTTTTTTTTTTTTTTCCGGTACGTGGGCCTCTCACTGTTGTGGCCTCTCCCGTTGCGGAGCACAGGCTCCGGACGCGCAGGCTCAGTGGCCATGGCTCACGGGCTCAGCCTCTCCGCTGCATGTGGGATCTTCCCGGACCGGGGCACGAACCCCGTGTCCCCTGCATCGGCAGGCGGACTCTCAACCACTGCGCCACCAGGGAAGCCCACATCCATTGATTCTTAAAGTTCTAGTTTTGCATTAGATTTCATTTGGAGGTTGCTGGTTTCTCTTTGTAACACCCCTTGAAATGCAATGTCCTTAGAGAAACTAACTCCATAATGCCATGAAAACGAATGCGCAGCATTCCAAGATTGGTTGTGGTTTGGATGAGAATAAAAGAAACAGAAAACAATGTAAAAACAAAAAACAAAACAAAACCCTGCTCACTTTGAATGTATATATTTATATAGAGAGCTTAAACTGGGACTTTCTATTAATAGCTTCAATAAATATTTATTGAAAGGGAGCCACTGTTTCTAAGTGTACTGGGCTACAGCATCAATAAGCCAGTCAAGGTCCTCACCCTCACAAAGCATGTTATTCATTAGTTCAGTAAGGGAGACAGACCGTGAACAAATAAACATGACAACAAAAATAATACAAATGACGTTTATTGATAAATGCAATGAACTAAAATAAAGCAGGGTAAAGGAATAAAATAAAGCAGGGTAAAGGAAACCAGGGGTAGTGGGATGGAGCCACCTTTTACCATGAATTCCATGTGTGGGTTAAAATAATATACCATTTCAAGCACAATGCCAGAAAAATCTTAAGTTTTCTGGTTAAATAATCAGATCATCTATCCACCCAACCCCTCAAAAAAAAAAAAAAGTTTTTAACAAAAACAAAGTAACTTTGCTTCTTGTTTCAGCCCTTAAATCATCTCCCAGACACAAAAGCAATCATCGTTTTCTAACTTAAAACGGTAAAGGAGGGACTTCCCTGGTGGTCCAGTGGTTAAGACTTCCCCTTCCAATGCAGGGGATGCAGGTTCGATCCCTGGTTCGGGATCTAAGATCCCACGTGCCTCTCGGCCAGAAAAACAAAACATAAAACAGAGGCAATATTGTAACAAATTCAATAAAGACTTTAAAAACGATCCACATCAAAAAAAAGAAAAATCTTAAAAAAAATAAAATGGTAAAGGAAAGAGTGTTTTATTTAAATAAGAAGATTTTTTTCATCTAGGTGTCAGAAATGGAAGGCTGGAATAAAAAGGATTTACAAACTACCCTTGGAATTTCTTCTTCCAGCAATATGGCAACTAAATACCTTCCACTGTAAACAACTAAAAATGTTGGATACTTTTAAAAATTATATCATTGTTTGTTTGAATATATAATTCATCAACACAGTTTGAAAAAAATGTAAGAGGATACCCACTGAGACCTGTTTCTCCTACCTCTGCCGCATCTGCTCCCACTGTGCCCCATCCTGCCTCCTCCAGCTGATCATCTGCGGCTATTGTGTATCCTTCTATTTCCTAGCTATGTGACATTGGGCATGTTATTTAACCTCTCTATGTTTCAATTTCTTCATCTGCAAAAGTGGGGTTAGTAGTATCTGCCTAAAGGGTCTTAAATGAGGATGTATTGGTTTGATATTCTTAAAAATACCTAGAAGAGTTCCTGACAAATGAAAGTGTTAGGTGCGTGTTTGTTAAGTAAATAAGTCAATACATACAGCAAATAAGAAAATATATTAGTAATTTCCTCCTTTACTGTACAAAAGGTAGAATGTAATATACACTATTTTGTAACTTAGCTTTTTTTCACTTAATATATCTTAAAGTATTTTGTGATTAGTACAGAGAACTTTCTCTATACTATCAGATCACTTATCTGTTCATTTTTACAGCTGCATAGTATTCCATCGAATAGATGTACCATACTTGGTTCAGTTATTCCTTCATTGATCATTTGAGATGCTTCCAGTCTTTTGCTTTTACAAACAATGCTCAATGAACAACATCACAAATATATCATTTTGGAGGTGTTCTAGGAAAGGGGTTGTTATCATTTTGGAGTGTGTTTAAATTGTCAGAGAGATTTTCGAAGTTTAAATATAAAGTTTTGTGTGGAAAAATACGCTTTCCCTTCAATAAACTTACAAACATACCTAATCAAGAACAAGAGAGGGAAGGAAACATGTAAGTTGTCTTTCATCCCCAAGCCATCTGCCACCCTTCCTAGGTTTCCATTTTGATGCCTATAAGGGGGTAGGTGGGGAGTTCAAAAGACAGTATCATGATCTTAGGACCTTCCCCAAGTGGGGAGTCTAATGAGACCCCCACGTAAAATTAGGAAGAGCCAGGAATGCCTCAACCTTGACATTAGAGGCAAAAATATCTTTCTTGAGAATTAATAACCATAAAATAGTCCTCGTGTGGATTTGCAGCCCAAATTTATACTGCTTACATGGGGGTTGAAGGGAAGCCCAATCTAATCCAAAAATGTATTTTAAATAATTTGTAGTACCCTCAGGTACCTAATAGAAGCAAATGAAATCCTCTCTGGAAAATGAAACTTCAGTCCAGACCTCAAAGAATTCACACAAAGTTCTAAGGAATGTAAGTTAAAAATCAAAAATAACCAAAACGCTGAAGGAAAGATACTCTGACAGAAACACTAGACAGAAAAACTATATTCACGGAGACTTCAGATATCAGAATTATAAGATCCAAAATATAAAATCAGTGTGTTAACTATATTTCAGAAAATAAAAAGTGATGTATAATATGTGAGTAATCAATGAGAGACAATAAATAAGACTGAGCACATTTGAAAAAAAAACTTGTAGAGATGAAAAATATATTGATTCAGAAGTCCAAGGAATTTTAATTAAAAAATAAAAACCTTACATTGATGGAAGAGCAAGCCAAAGGAGTTGGAACTGTTGAAATAATGTATATATGTTCAAATAGAAACAAATCGAGTCTGTAGATAGTATCTCCATAATCGCTTGTAAAGCAATTATACTTCAATAAAGATGTTAAAAAAATTAATTAATTAATTTTAAAAAAGCTAATATAATCCTCTATCAATGATCTTTAAAAGAGAGTTGGGAGATGTTTTCCTTTGTAGTAATGCAAAGAAAATTAATATCACTTCATCAGAGCATGAAAGGAAATTACTGAGAAACACAGTCTCAGCTAAATGCATATAATATGAAGCCTAGTTTCATCTATATGTATAAACTAGGATGTGATGTGAGCTTGCAATTGAATAGAGCACCTTGAAGCTAGACTCAAACTGCTAGAGGATTTTGTTGCCAATCCCTTGACCTAGGGCTTAAATTGGATGGAATCTTTCAGGATATTGTGCTAGTGTCTCTTTGGTGGAGAAGAGCCAGTGAAATGTACTGTCAGCGGACACAATACCTTTTCACTTTACTTATTTTGTCTTCATTACTAGGCCTCTGCCCCCGCCTCCTCCAAACACTCTCAGGCTTGCCATTTACCTTGGTGCCTCTATTTGCTCCATTCTCTATCATTATCCTTCTGATTTGAGGACACAGCTATTGATGTTGATTGCTATCTGGTCACGTGAGGGAGGCTGAAAAGGCCCACACCTGTACAGCAAGCCCTGTTTTCTTCACACATACACACACAGACACACATAAAGACTGTTCTTCAGTTTCAGTCCTGTAAATTGTTAAAGCGAAAGATGGGGGAAGAGATGTGCTCCCTTGATTGCATTATAATTTTCCAATTTGCATACTGTGGGTCTAAATAAGTAAATAAATACAGACACTGTGGGAGTGGTCCTGACTTTGAGGCCTAGTTCTGGGGTAAATTACCACTCATCTTCAGGGCCCGAGCCTCTTCTCCCACCTCCCTCCATGCTTACTCTGCTCCCTCCAGCCTCTGCCTCAACAAGCTCTCATGCAATACAGTAGCTCATGGAAGTCCTTGACTCGGGCCATATCACCGTCAGCCCTCCCCTGGGTTTTTTTTTACCATGCACATCTTGGCAGGAACAGGTACAGAGATGCCTCTCTCTTCAATGTGCACAGGGGTCCAGAGGGTGGAAGGCTCCCCCCACCCAGCCAGCTCCATCAGCTGAGTCCACCCCAGTCTGCAGAAGGATGGCAGACATCACAGCTAGTTCCCCATCATTCAGTGGAATAAATATAAACTTTGAAAACAGATCTTTAGAAGTTGCATTCAGCATGGCCACTAACTAGTTGTATGCAATGGGGAGAGTGGAGGGTGGGCAGCATTTCACCCCTCAGAAACTTATTAACTTCATCTTGAAACTGGGATTAGCCGTACAGGAGATTGTGACACTTAAATGTGGAAATGTACTAAAAATTCTTCGGAAATTATGATGTACTCCACAAAATGTGAATTCTCCTCTTCTCCTTCTACTAGGAATAATACTGTAGTGACTTTTGCACCCATCCAATCTCTCCATTATTTTATACAAAAAGGAAATCTAGCCCAGTGGACTCTTTGAAACAACCCAAGTCAGTGTTCACAGTCAATATATCTAACATGATCATGACTAAGTCATTCTCTGTTCCAGTAGATAGACAAATCCAATTCTCCAATTTAGGTGATCAGGAGAGGTTTTGTAAAATGATAATGTCTGAGAAAACCCTTTGAAAATCAGAGAAAGAGGTAAAGTACTCTGAAGAAGAGGAACAAGCTAGGGTAAAGGCAGAGAGATGAGAAGGTGGATGAGAAGTTGTAGAAAAATAGTCTGGTTAAGCTGGGCAGTTCCTCTAAAGAGAAGAAAGTTCCCAGCTCAAGTGTTTTGAAACACTTCATACATCCTTTTTGGAGATTTACAATGAACATGAGAATAAACAACCTGCAATATGGAAATTAGAGTTTAGTTACTTGTATTTTACCTGAAAATCATTTTTTTTCAGGGGTTATATGTATATTATCATTAGCATGAACCAATGATAAATAGATTATCGGTAGAGCTTTAAATCAGATTCAAATATTGAATGGCAGACTCAATATTTTGTTTCAGACATATTCATCTAAGAGAACATAAAGGCATTAAAAAAAAGAGAGAGGAACTAGGAACAGAAAGATATTTACAGGTTGTTGTATTAATCCAGGAGAATGGTAGTAATGAGAATTTTCCTACTTATAGGGAAAAAAAAGACACAAAGACATGGCAGAAGGAGAAAATGTGGCCTTTGGCCTCTGATTATTGGAGACGACCTGGATAGAGTAGTTTAAAAATGACTTATAAGTTTCAAACTGGGACTATGGAGAACAACAATGGGTTTGATTTTAGATATGGTAGATTTGATGTTACAGTGAGAAAATGGTAGAAAGTTGGGTTTACACCTAGAAGGCGAGATATGCGAGTCTGAGGAATCATATTCAGGGCAGTCATTGTTGAAATTGCTGAAGCAGCTGCTATTTCTGATAAAGGATATAGTGAGATAGGAGATGAAGGCCGAGGTAGGAACCGTGCAGGATTGTCTTCATTTAGGAGGCAGGAGGAAGAGGTGCTAACAAAGGATGCAGCAAGAAAGAAAAGAAATAGTGTAGTAGTCTGTCACAGAAGCAAGTGAAAAAAAAGTGGGGGAGTGGTTAGAAAGAGGGCATAATCAGTGGCATCATAAATTGATGCAAGTTTCAGGGAAGAAGAGAGCTGAGAAAAAACTACTGCCTTTAGTGATTAGAAGGTTAATCACTGACAAGCCTGGAGGGAAAGTATTCTGAGACACAACAGACAAACGGCTAGGAGCTGAGACAGTGGTCCTCAGCCCAGCTGTGCATTTGAATCACCTGTGGATTTGTTGATGGTGGTTGTTGTTTTTGTTTAATGCATGTAATCAGAACCCACACCTAGAGATTCAGATTCAGATTCAGATGGTTTAGGATTGGACCTAAATCTCTTGTGAGTGAATTAGTGGTGATAAAAATAGAGGAAAAGGCTATGTTCTGAGAATTTTGACAATGAGAGTAAGGAAAGAAGAATATCAGGATTCAAATTTGTTGGATAGTCTTGGTTTATTTTAAGAGGAGAGATCTATGTATGTGTGTAGGTTGGTAGAAAGGATGAAAACCATAAGAAAATACATATGAGAGGAGATCCCTGTGAGACATGGCCCAGAGGAAGGGAGGAAGAGATGGAATTTGAGCACAGGCATAGAGCATGGCTTTAAATAAGAAGTTTTTATCTTCCTTGGAAGGAAGAAGAATAGAAAGAAGAAGGGTAGGTGAGGCATATTAAGATTTAGAGGCAACAGAGGCAAGAAGATAGGTTAGCTAAGCTTTAAAAATTACAAATGTTGAAATAAATTTCTAGACCCAAGATGGAGCCGCTCATGCCAGGGGTACCAGGTCAGCAATCCAAAACCCTGATAACTTTCATGACCTTGTAAATGTTCCCCTTAACCAGAAACTCAGTATATCCAGTCAGCTAATCCCAAACACTCCGGGCTCTATACTTAGTTCCTTGTTCCTTCTCACCCCAAACGAGGTTGACTCTGAAGCCTCAGCCAATCAGATATTTTCTATTTTTCTCTTCCTTGTTCTTTATTCTTTATCCTATAAAAGCCTCCTGCCTTCTGCCCCATCTTGCAAATGGAGACCATCCGCTTCATGAAGTATTAAGTAAAGTTTGTTTGTATCACCTAACTTGTCTTCTTTAATCATTTTTTAAACACAAACCTGTCAGTTAACAAAGGACAAAGATCCTCTGCTGACAGTGAAGGAGACAAGATTAGGAGGGAAGAACCAAGATTAGAAAAGGTTTGTCACAGCTGATGTGGGAAATTCTCATAGTAGACCCTAGAGGCTTGTGATTTTAAATAGGATGGTCAGGGAGGCTTCACTGAAATGGTGAAATTTGTGCCAAGATCTCCAGTTGGTGAGGGAGCGAGGGATGTGGATATCTGCTGAAAAACATCCCAGCAGAAAGGATAGCAAAAGCCCTGAGGTGAGAGAACACCTGATGTGTTAAATGAACAGCAGTGAGCAAGGAGATAAGGTCGAAGAATTAATAGGGGGAGGAGAGGCAGTGATTCCTATAATCCAGGATTACATAGGACTTTGTACACCATTGTACAGGACTTAGTTTTATCTTGTGTAAAATGGGAATCCATTCCAGGGTGGTGCAGAGAGTTGATATGATCTGACCTACATTTTAAAAGCATCCCTCTGGATGCTGAGAATAGGCTGAAAGAAGGCAAGTAAGGAAGCAGGGGGACCAGCTAGCAGGCTAGTTTAATAATCCAGGTTACAAAGTAGAGTGACTTGGACCAAAAATGTAGCTTTGAAAATGGCTTAATTTTTTTTTTAATGTTGAGTGTCCAATATACTTTTTAAAGAAAGAACCAAGAGAATTGCTGGTGGATTGCATGTAGGCTGTGAGAAATCAGGCAAGGGTGACTCCTTATTTACTTAGCGTGAACACCCAGGGCAATAGCATTACCAATAAGGGGATGACCATGGTAGAGAGGGTTGGAGGAGGGGGCAATCAGCTGTTGTGTATGAGCTAGCTGTTGTTATTGTGACTTTTCTTGCCGTCACCTTCTCTACTCCCAGACGTTACTTTTTGCACTAAATGGTATTACCTTTATGAAGATAACAGGTTAGTTTTGTCTTTTTATATCTAGAAAGTATTTTCACAATTTCAGCTTCACTGAAACAGCAATTTCTGTTGGCTGAGAAGTGTAAAAAATATGTAATTCCAGGATAACACAGGGAAACCATATACTGGAAATGAGCTTTCTGGTTAGAAAAGATTTTCTTTATCCCACGGAATTCAGTATTTTTTGTCCAGATTAATTCTTTTTAGTGTTTCCTATTTTGCACTTTATTTTGTTTAGAATAAGTGGATTTACAACATAATCTGAGCTGCTGCTTACAGCTATACAAACGGTGCACTGCACCACTCTGGGGCTGCCATTGACACTGTGGCCCCCTGCTCCCTGGAGCGGCACATGGCAGCTACCCTGAAAGTAATGTCAACTTTAAAAGTAATAACTAGTCATTGCAGAGAATGTGGACAATGCAGAAACATTCGAAGAAAAAATTAACAAAAATGAATGAACACCTTGGTGAATTTTATATTGGTGCAATTTCTTCCAGCCTTCTTTTCTATGCATATGTTATATAGTTTGTTTTTTTAAACTTGAGATTATACTGTAAACAAATTTAGTATCCTATTCACTATCCTACTTTTCTTTTTTTTTTTTTTTAAATTATTTATTTGTCTATTTATTTTTGGCTGCATTGGGTCTTCGTTGCTGCGCGTGGGCTTTTCTTTAGTTGTGGCAAGTGGGAGCTACTATTTTTTTTTTTTTAATTTTTAAATATTTTGCGGTACGCGGGCCTCTCACTGCTGTGGCCTCTCCCGTTGCGGAGCACAGGCTCCGGACGTGCAGGCTCAGAGGCCATGGCTCACGGGCCCAGCAGCTCCGCGGCATGTGGGATCTTCCTGGACCGGGGCACGAACCCGTGTCCCCTGCATCAGCAGGCGGACTCTCAACCACTGCGCCACCAGGGAAGCCCACTATCCTACTTTTCCATTTAAAATATTCTAAGGATTTTTTCCATGATCTTAGTTATTTTTCGTAAACTTGCATCATAGCCCATACTATGGATAATAGAGACATCATATTTGTTTAATAATTGCACCATTATTAAATATTCATGTTCTTTCAAATAAAATCTGTTGTTTATAGTGCTACATCAGTCCTTTATTTAAATCTCAAATTCTTTAAGTCTTTGACTACACCAAAATGGGAATACTGGACTAAATGGCTTCAGTATTTAAAGACTTTTGAAGTTGTGCATGTTCACATTCTCATCCACATCCTTTAAGACTGTTTGTCTGATCCTCCACTGTAAGAGCATGTGCTGTTTCTAATTCCCTTCCCTTCTGGCCACACTAAGTAATTTCACCAATTTGTTATATAACCGCCAATTCAAAACACACAGTTATCAATATTTTCTTAAGTATTTTGAAATATTTTGTATCTTCCCACTGTTAATTCCTTTGATGTTTTAAAGGTAGAATTTGTTTTTGATCTTGAGTATTTTTTCCAAGTAGAAAAAAAATATATGCTTTTAAAACATGATAAAAAGAAAAGTACTTAGAATGACCCATCTAGATGGCAGTAAAGAACAGAACTCACTTTTGAGAAATATACCCTTTTCCAGCCCTAACCACTCCAGATCAGGGGTAGGGCTTGGGTAACTGTAAATTTTGAAAGCTCCACCAGTGGTCTTTTTGCCTAGCCAGGGTTGAGAACTACTTTTCTACTAGTTTCTAATGGAAGAGAAGTAGTTTTTATTTCTAGCTCTCTGCAATTTCCTCTTAATTGGGCAATGCTAACTTTGGTCCCTTCCACCTTTCAATTACCACTTGATAGTGCATTTGACAGAAAAGGCTGTCACTTCAAATTGTTTTCTCTTCTCTTCTTATATAACTACTCTGGAAGAAAGCAATTGTCGGGGCAATCCCATATTCTGGTCATAAACAGCAAAATCTAAAGGGCAGCCTAAAGAATAAATACCTGTTAGACGTTATCTCTTCTATGAACATTTAGAGCTGCACTGTCCAACATGGCAGCCACTCCCACATGTGGCTGTTGAGCACTTAAATGTGGCCGGTACAAATTGACATGTTCTACACATCTAAGATGCACATGGATTTTGAAGACTACCCCCAAAATGTAAATTATCTCATAAATAAATTCATTAATAAATTTCACGTTGCTTGCATGTTAAAATGATGCTATTTTGGCTATGTTGGGTGAAATTAAACATATTATTCAAATTTCACCTGTTTCTTTCTCCTTGTTGTTAAATGTGACTACTAGAAAATTTTGAATTACATGCGTGGCTTGTATACAATTCTGTTGTACAATGCTGATCTAGAGATAAAGCATGCCCACTGAGGCAAATTAAATTTATTTTCACATTGTTGAAACTTTCCACATCTAAAAGTATACAATGTAATTAGAGACTCAGAGTAGATAATTTAGTTTGGTTTACTCTTAGGAGTATCCATGGTGTATATAAATATCTCTCAGAGGAATTGCAACACAAAAAGTTTGTCCTGAAAAAAAGTGTTAGTGGTTACCTGTTGTTTGATTTTCAAAAGTTTACTGTGGAGTGCTTTTCACAACATGCGTATTTTTTAATTGAGTTGATAGAACTACCGAAGAGTTTTTCATGCGCAGAACTTGGCTGTTATTCAAAATACATTTAAAATTAAACTTTTTCTCTTTTTCTGTTTCTTGAAGTACAGACTGGCCACGGGGTGGCCCAGTTGTAGCCTAGGAAGATAGAATACTGTTAAAGGCATATTAAAGTACTGTTTCCAGAATGGAATCTCTGGGAAGCCAGAGCAGGCAAACAAGCCAGCCTGGATGCAGTAAACCTGACAGGGTTGTTACAAAACAAACTTTGGATGAAGCACAAGCCTGACAATTGGAGTTAGCAGCAGACTCTGCAAGCAGCGACAGCATGGCAGTGTGGGCAGGCTGTCTGTTGGACGCTCCAGGGCACACAGCAACAATCACCATCAGTTGGATGTCCCCAAGCCCTGATTACTGTCTCAATCCACAGGATAATCCATGGTGCAACTCTGGAAGAAAGCAATTGTCTCTTTGAGGTATAAATCTCACAACCAAGTTCAGGGCTATGCAGTTTGTTTTCTTCACAGGTATCTTTCTCCAATGAAAGCAATGCCTTTCCTGTATAAGAACATTAACTTTTCAGTATCACATAAAGTTAGGCAACAGAATTATGTAGAACATTAGAACCGGAAGGGGCTTTACTAGATAACCCAAGGACATTGATTAGTGTCATGGAAAAAAAAAAAAAAAGTCCTGAGAAAAAAACAGGTTTAAATATTAAAAGAATAGGATTCTGTTCTTTGTGGGTCTTCTTAAATGCTAATATGCATTATGAATCTTCAAGTTGAGGGAATGGTATATGGCATTTTCCAAACCTTTATACTACACCCAGTGGAGCCATTGTTCTGAGCATCACAATTTGGAAAACTTGAGCTAGTTCCACCCACTTATTTTCCAGATAAAGTAACTAATGTGCAACAATTTGTCCACAATTACAAAGCAAGTGAACAGCAGAGTCCAGGGCTCATTCCTGCAAGATAAGCATGTGTAAGAACTATGCTCAGTAAGAGATTTTAGCATATTGGTAAATAATGTTGCTACATATCTAGAGCTGCCTTTTTAAACTTTTTTGACCAGGACCAACTGTTAAAAAATTTTTCCTCATGACCCAGTATACACACACACACACACACACAAACACACACACAACTATGCAAACAGATGAAACTGAAGTGTCATAAAATAGTGCTTACCTTTACTATGTGTGCTGTACTCTGATATTTTATTTTCAATTTTTTAAATGTTGGTTGTACAGAGAATATATTCGTGAGAACATTGGAAATTTGAATGATGACTGTGATGACACTGAGGAATTTATTTTTAGATTTGATAATAATTTTGTAGTTGTATAAATAAAGAGTGCTTATATTTTCTTATTTTTAGATGAAATTATATGATGCATGGAATTTGTTTCACAGTAATTCAGGAGGAGAGAGATTAGGTGAGGTATAAAATGAGATGAGATTGGCCATAAAATGATCATTGTTGAAGCTGGGTGGTATGCACATGTTGGTTCATTATGTTATTTTTGTCCACTATTCTATATTTTTGACATTCCTCATAATAAGTTTTTAACTTGAGACAAAACATATGATCCACTGAGAAGATTTTACAACCCACTGATAGACAGTGACCCATAGTTTGAGGCAACACTATTTTAGAAGAGGAAATCTTGTCATGTGAGCCACTTTTCAATGACTAACTTGCTTGAGAAATTAATTTTACTTAAAAACTAAAGTATAGTCTTAACACAAAGTCACACAATACAGAAAAGAGAATTTGCCACATTACAAAATCGAAATTTCAAGTGAATTAAATTTTTCAAATAAAAGTTGGAATCACTAAGTGTTTTGGCTATCAATGAAGTTATTATTTTTTCTGTTAATCTCCATTTATAAATTCTGTTAATAACATTCATTAATGGAATTATTAATAATGATGGAGAAATTTTGTTCACTCTTTTATGTTGACCAGACCATAAGGAAAATAATGTATTCAATGCTGGGACCAAATTTTTAGAGGATATAAACTAGAAGAGCAACCAGTGTAGTAAAAGGGCCAAAGTCCCACTATGCAGGAGGCCATTGAAAGAACAAGGGATGGTCAGATTAGCAAAAAAAAGATTTGTGGAGGCAATGCTAAGTAGCTTCCAAAACTTGAAGGATTGCCATGTGGAAGAGAGATTAAACTTGTTCTATAGGCCTCAAGAAGTAGAACTGGGACCAAGGGCTGGAGGAAACATTGGGAGAAATTTGGGATCACAGAATAAGGCAGAAATCAGTGCTTTCAGTATGAGCTGATTCTGAAGTAGTGAGAATCTCATCAGTGGAAGTGATTAAGCATAAATGGGTTAGTCATTTGGCATGGATTTGAGGGGGGGCGGTGAGGGAGGAACTTATCTTAAGAGCCTCATCTTACTACCCATATCATAATGGTTAAGAGCACTTATTCTGAAAACAGACAACCTGGGTCTGAATCCTGACCATGTACTTACTGGCTTTCTGACTTTAAGCAAGTCAGTTAACTTCTCTCTGCTTCAATTTCCTCAATTGTAAAATGTGAAATATGATGATGTATTAATAGATAAGGCACTTAGAAAAGTGCCTAGCATGTAGTATATTCAATACACATGTTTAGCTAGGTTAATGTAGGCTCACGTTTCTATACAGAGCAAAAGAATTTCTCCTATATCATGTTTCTAATATCATTTATCCATGAATATATTGAGCATCTGTCATGCACCATGCACCCTGCTAGGCTCTAAGGAGAGGGTGACCATTAGAGAGAGAGGATTCCCACCATCACAGAACTTACATTTTCCAGAGGAGATGGTTACAGACACAGATAATGAAGATATAAATATCCAACAAGAAAAATAGCCAGTAACAAGTGCTGTACAGTTGACGTGAGATGATATGATTGGGCAGTCATGGACAGTCTCTCCAAAGATCTGAATCAAAGGAAGGACTCAACCCAGAGAGCATTTCAGACAGGTGTTGTTGGTACAAAGGCCCTGAGGAGGAAACCAACTTGGCAAGTTCAAGGATCAGAAAGAAGGTCACCGTAGAGTTTAGGAAGCCAAGGGAACACAATCTAAAGCAGATGGAGTTGGTGAAGGGTAGGAACCTGAATACGGAATTCGGACTTTATTCTGAGAGAAGCAAGAAGCTGTTGGAGGATTTTACAGAGGGGTAGGGAGCAGAAGCAGAAGCAATTTTGGGTAGTCCTGGTGAGAGAAAATGGCTTAAACAATTATTTTTTTATCCCTGAATCTACAGCTACCAGATGGAACTTACGTAGTTTGTCTCTTTTTTCATTTATATTTCGGTTCTGAAACAGATCTACATTTCATGTACTTACATATGTGGAAATCCAGAATCATAAACAAATATTGTTCATTCTAGGCAAGAATGTTCTTATTTGACAGATGAGAATTTTGAGACCCAGAGTAGTGAAATGACTTCTCTATTGACATTTTGTCAATAAGAGATCTAGAACCAGAATTAACGTCACATGATTTACCAGCAACTACACAGACCAGCACTTATTTACCAAGAACTAGAGTCCCATTCAACAGTGATTATCAAATTTATGTACCGAACATAATTTTATTTTATTATTATTTTATTATCTTTATCTTTTCCAGCTTTATTGAGATATAATTGACACTGGGCAAGTTTGTGCACAATTGTGCAACATCATACAAATCAACATGTTGATCTGATACACTTCTATATCGTAAAATGATTACCACTATAGCACTAGCTAGCACCTGCATCACATCACTTAATCACTATTTTTCCATGGTGAGAATATTTAAGATCTACTCTCTTAGCAACTTTTAAGTATATAATGCAGTATTATTAACTATAATCACTATGTTGAAATGTCTGTAACAGACATGATTTTAAATGCAAGAAATAGATAAAAAGAGAGAGCACAGAGTCTATCAACATGAATTTATCAACTAATGAGTTTCCAGCTGTGTCTTTGCAAGTCAATTTGTACAGCTATGATGGATACATTGCCAATTTTTTTAAAACATTCATCTTGCACTTTCAAGGGGACACTTGTCATCACCTTCTGTTTTAATTATCAAGCAAATGATTTCAATGAAAACTGGAATCTTGTGATTTTCTACTAAAAGCACAGGAGGCTGAGTTATGACCACTCCTTAGTTCTCTTGACCCAGGCACAAACAACATGCAACTGCTTAGAGCTACCGTAAAATGATGTGTAGCCCTTCAGAACTTGCAGATCCTTTGGAATCATCTAGTTCAGTAGTTCTCAAGAGTGGTTCTCTGTCCCAAAACATTGGCATCACCTGGGAAATTGTTAGAAATGCAAATTCCCAGGCACACTCCCCACACACACCCCGAGACTTGCTGAATCAGAAACCTTGGAGATAAGGCCCAGCAATTTGTGCTTAATGTAAGACCTGTAGGTTATCCATCTTGACCTGTGCTTAAGTTTGAGAACTGCTGATCTGGATCAAATTCTTTATTGCAAAAGTGAGGCAAGTGAGAACCAGAGAAGTTAAGTGATTTGCTCGAGATGACCCAGCTTGTTAGCATCTAAACCAGCACTAGAACCTGGGCCTCCTGACGCCTCGTGCGGTGCATTTGCATTTTGAACTGGACTTCCTTCCTTTCTCTACAGTTGCAACCCAAGAAGCTCAGGTTGGGCCCAATCGTCATTGCTTTTTGTGTGTGTCCTCCTATCCTACATCAGGGAAAGGTATGTTTCACTGAAGCACCTGGGCTCTTTCATTTCTTTTTGGACAGTTGCAGGCATTTGTTGTTTGGAAGCTGCATAAATAATGAGCAGGCACAGCCAGCCCTGTTTAGCCTCGGCTAAACCTTAGAAGGGAGTGTAGAGCTACCTGAAGTCCAGCCTCTTCCAGATGCAATTTGAATAACTTTAAAAAAAAAAAAAAAAGAATAGTAATCCACTCTCTGTTTTCACAAGCATTTATCTGATCATAGCTTCAATACAAGCTTTCTGTTTGTTTGTTTGTTGAGGAATGAATTAATACAAAGGTCCCAGTAGAAGTGGAAAGATAGTTGAAATACTAGCCTGAAAATTCAGATGACCAGTGACTATTTGGTAGCACAAGGCCATAGCAGTGTACCCCCTGCTTTCTTTGCTAGTAAGATGGTATTACGAATTCAGTCCCCACTAAAAAGAGATCTTGTCATCCTAGAACTTTACCTGGCATCTCCTTTCTATAGTCGTTAATATAGCCAAATACGATACAGTTACCCCAGTGGTCGGGTGGTGTTTGTGGCAGGTGTGATAGCGAGTGTGTCTGTGTGCAAAAGAGGTGAGCAAAGACAGAGTTTGACAGAAAAATGGGCAAAGGAGCAAATTGACATTGGGAATTGGCTATCTGAGGAAATCAGTCATTAAAACTAGGCACATGCTAATTGTACAGCTTGGTCCCCACTCATCCTCCCTCATGGCCTCTTCCCAATCCAGTTTATTCTCCTAAGCACTGAGGCTACAGCCTCGCTGGCCTCTTATGTAAGTTTGAAATCAGATCTGGCGTGTGGTTTGTTTTAGCCTGTCACAGACGCAGGGCACTGTGTTGCCCTGACAAGGCTGTTCAGCATAGCATATGACTGTAAATCTTCTTTTTTATGCACCACAGTGGGGACCTTTGTCCTAGCAGTGATTTAGCGGCTTTTATTAGCCTGAGAAGCAGCCAGTAATCAGGAAACGTTTAAAGTGGGAGCTTGCTCATGGAGACGAATCCAGAAACCAACGGCTTTTTAAAAATTACTTTTGATCGAAGAGAAATAAAACCTTAATAAATACAAGTATATTATACGTTTCCATTTTAAATCTGTTATTGCTTAAAAAGATCCACACATGATTTAGCAAAGACTTGAACTCACAACTGTTAAAATTTCTTTAGAACTCTGTGTCAGTCAAGTCATGAAGCAGGGGGTTGTTATTTAACTTTGAGTTTCTAGAAGTATGTATTTTGAAAGAATTTGGGTCTTGGATGGCAGCTCTGTGTATGTTATTCAGGTCCTGGAGTGGACACAGCTTTCAAATTCACTGTAATTCCAATTAGAGCTTGGACTCAGGGGTTGGCAGCAACTGCAAATAAGAACTAATAATGTTTCATTCCACTACTTATGTATTCTGCAAATGTGTTCTTGACATGGTAGTTTGCATATGATGTCAGCGTGGGAAAATAAGAAGGTATTAGCATCTGTAAGCCCAGCAGAAATTTCTCAAGAGAAGTCACCACACAAGCTCTTACACCTGATTCCACAATTTAGGCATTGTGTGTTTGCATTTTTTTAATGTATTTGGTGATTTTTTTTTATTACTTGAGTCATAAAATGTCAATGGCTCTTTATTTGTGTGTATTTGCAAGTTTTTAATTCACTTTCATTGAGATCAGGTTTTCCATTACAAATTGGTGGTCTTATTACTTTCTGCCCTTGTAATTTTTATACAGATAAAAACTACTTATTCTTAGAGATTTAAACATATATGTAGAGTCATCAATGTGAAGGCTTTTGTTGAAATGATTTCTGTAAGTTCCTAAAACTATTTGTGGGAAGACAGAAGCATTATATGAATTCAATTCACTTATATCTTATACTTATTTTATTGGTATATGCTATTGTAGAAACACAAGGGCCTCTGCTGTAGGTCTTAGGACCCTCTGGGTTATTAAAAGAGTGTCATATGGCACTAAAAGAGTAAAATGAGCCTTTCAAAAGGAACTCTTGCTTTTAAAATGTGGCATAAATGATCTTATCTCCACAGCAAGGAGTTTGATCCTGATTCACAAAGAGCTGGAGTTATGTAGCCTAAGAAAAGTGGAGGCCTGTCCATTTATTTGAGGATTTGGGGAACATCACGGTGACCAGGCAGGTTGTTCAGGAAACAAAGCCCACCCTTCCCTGCATTATCTGATGGCATAGATGGTCTTATATTTCCCAGATAATTGCACCACACACTGTTTTGCTTTGCTGGGTCATAGCAATTGGCTGATCTGCCATGAGATAAATGGAAAAAAAATCACCAGGAAAGTCATTCCGTTAAAAGTATTTGCCTATATGCTGTAGTGGGTGCTTTGTGTGGTGGAGAGCATGCGGCCAGGATGGGGGAAGGGAGGGAATCAGAATGAGTAACAATCTGATAATGGAGCTGAATGGGGCCGTAGAAATATTTTTGCAACAGATTGCTATTGCTACAATAGCTGAAACCCAGAAATTCTGTGACTTTCTTCCAGTCAGATGGTTTGTTAATGCCAAAACCTGGAATGGATTTTGGGGAGTTCTGACTCATATCTTGATTTTTTTTTTCTACCATGACTATACTACCATGTAGTAGATACTCTTCCTTGCCTACCCATTGCCCCTCTTTTCTTCTGTCTGCTAGAACCCCGGCCTACTCTCCTTTTTTCCCCCCTAGGGACAAACTCTTACCCCATTAGTACAGAAGACTCAAGCATAGTTGATCTTATTCGCATCCAGAGTCTAAATCAATCGAACAAACCCCTCCCCTTTGCCCGAGTTTGGCCCCAGAAACTAGGCTTAAGCCAGTCATCACAGGGCACTCTCTAACATCATTACTGGCCCAAATAAACTGATAGGAAGGACTTTTATCCCATACATGGGGGAAAGGTTCTCTCGTCCTTCCCCAGACATGAGTAAGGAGGCAGGTGGCCCCAGTTGCTGCTGGCAGCCATCTTGAAACCATTCGGAACACCAACTTGAGAAACAAGCCTTCCACACAGAGGAGGCCAATGCCAAGAGAACAGCCTCAATCCTAATGGTACTGTGCCTTGCACTTGGCCTGCCTTTAGATGTTTTAAGTGACTTAGTTAAATTTTTAACTGTTTCAGCCAATTTAAGACAAGGTTTCTGTAACTTGCCATTGAAAACATCCCATCTAATATACACTAATGTTTTCAGATATATGAATACACCCGATATATGTGATTTGTACTAAGGAAAGGATTGTGCTTTGACAGAAGGTCCCACTATCATTGTTAAGACAGCCTTCTAGAACTTTGTCCTTAATTATGGTAATGCCAGAGAACTCTTTGTGACATCCCTCACGACTCAAGTAGCTTTAGTGTACAAATTGCAACACAGACGCATAGAGACCAGAATTCGCTCTTGCTTCTTATTTTTAGTTTTGGTGTTGATTTATCAACAAGAAGAAAACACCATGCTTGATATCTTTCAGATTACTCATATTAGGAACATTTATTGGTCCGTGTTATACTTTCTTATAGACTTTAAGTTTCTAGAACTTAAGATGTGATAACCATTATACAAAGTTTTAAAAATATTAAAACTCAAACAAAATAAATATGACCTATCTTCACCTAGTTTCACCCTCCAGAGCAAACCATTGTTGGCAGTTGATCAGACATGCTTCTACTCTTTTATCAAGGGGTACATATTTTCCTTAATATTTACATAATTGCTATTTTTAACTAGTTTATTTTTCATATAATGTGGACATCTTGATTAATGTTATATTCCCTTTGAATTGTAACATCCCACAAAGCTACCTTTTCTTTTGTGGCCGCTCCTCAGGTAGCTGCATCCAGTTTGTGTGCCTACATACAGATTCAAAGGATATCCAGTTGAGCCTAAGCAGGAGCAGATGACTGTGAGAGCTGGGAAGTGCTATTCAGCATTGATAAGAAGATTCACTTTTTATCATAAGCTGCCTTCATTCCCTCACTCAGTACACCCTCGTATGGAGTGAATGGATAGGCATACATGACCTCCAGGGTTCCCAGTCTGCTGAGGGAGATAGACTGTGAAAATACCATGGCAATACAATTGAAGTAGGTAAGAACGTAGTGCTGAAAAGTAATAGAAGGGGAAACAACTAGAATCTGCAAGCCACACTTCTCTTCAGGAGCTGTGCAAGTTTGAGTTGTAATGTAGTTTTACGTAAGGCTTAAGACTGGTACTTGCCAGTTATCCAGGGAGTTGAGCTCTAGAAAGATAGAGACAGACAAACACCATATGATCTCACTTATATGTGGAATCTAAAGCAAAATGAAACAAACAGACAAAAAAAACAAACTCATAGGTACAGCGGACAGAGTGATGGTGGCCAGAGGTAGGGTGTGGAGGCAGGCAAAATGGGTGAAGGGGGTCAAAAGGTACAAACTTCCAGTTATGTTATGCATTGTGTTATGCACCTGAAACTAATATAATGCTATGTGTCAACTGTACTCCACTAGAAAACAAAGACTTGTTACTTGCCAGTTATTCTGAGACTTTAGCTCTAGAAAGGATCTGAGCATTTTTCTGCTGTCCCCTTGGAGGAAGTTCACTAAAAGCAGACACATGTAAGTGGTCATTATTAGTAACAATTATTAAAAGAAAATTTTGGGGAGAGTGTGACTGACCCATTTAATTAAGACTTCAGCTTCTTGAATTGGAGCATGGTTGTCAACTTTAAAATGTAATATTTGGTAGTCATATTTCCAAATTCAGGGCATGGGATTTGATAACCACCATGGGCTTAGTGGGTCAGAATATATGAAATTACTACTATGTTGAAAAACACAAGGCACAGGATCTCTATAAACCATATTTTCTGCATATCTGTATATTTTGAACAAACCATTTTATTTACCTTCTATACCAGAACACCAAGTAGCGGCTTCTAAAACCCTGAAAGAGACAGCATAAGTCTTCAGACATGGGTTCCCCAGATCCAAGGTGCAGAAATTAATGATAGGCTGACACTTCAGAGCTGCTCCTGCCAGAATGTGAAAATGATGCTGGTATTGTGTGGAGTCACTGGGTGCCAGCCCGCCTACCTGTGGCCCATGAAACCCATTCCCAGTATCCTTGGCCACCATCTTTCCTTGGCTCCTTTTCTCTCTGTGAGTTATTTATTTTATTTTTAGTATAGCCACAGTTTCACCTTTGACTTTGCACATTATTGATAGAGTAGAAAGTTGTTAAAATTTAAAAACAAATCTAGATCTTTCAGATTGGAGTTATATATACAAAAACAGGACCTTTGGGCTAAAGTTTGCTCAGGCTACATGGGATAATAATAGTAATATTCTGGTTTTCTGTGTCATTTTCCCACTAAAGAGATTAATGCACCTTGATAGCAATATTGAAATATTCATAACATTTCCATAAAGTGGTTGTAATACTATTATCTTACCTTGTTTATGAGGAAACCAAGACCTGCTTCTTTAGAGGCATTGTTCAAGATCGTACAGAAAGTGGCTAAGTTGGGACTTTCAGGGACACTAAGGAAAGATTTAAGAATTCCGTGTAAATTACATACAACCACATTGCAAACCATTCACAAAATCCCATTTGAATGTATTAATATTGGATTGTCATATGGAGTGAATCCTGCTCGAAATTCACGTATCTCAAAGAAAATTATAGCAAAAGTATTTGAAAAATGTTAAGAGAATTGGAGCATTCATTTCCTCTACAGTTCACCCATTTCTATTCACTATTCTTCACTGACATATGGGAACCTCATGGTGTGTCATTTAAGAGTAAAAATCTATCTCTAGAAGTATCCTTTGGCTATTTCCCTTACAGGCTAGTCTACCAAGTTCAAATTCTACCAACTTCAAGTGCAAGATATTGTTAATCTATTGTGTACTTGTGAGTATGGTAATGAAAGCACTCAGAATCCAAGGTACAGTGTAAAGGATTGTGACATAATCCCTTAAATTTTCTAGCAACATAAGAATGTTATCCTATACAAAGCATGTCAAAGAACACTGTGGCTCCACATATTAACAATATTAACAATTGCTATGCCTTGATCACAGTCAACTCCAAAGCAGTTTATTGAACTGAAAATATTAGGGGGGAAATTATGATTAGGATTGTTTATTCATAGATTTAAGAATATATATATATATATATGTGTGTATATATATATATATATATATATATGTAAATCTTAAAGTAGATTCAAAAGATCTTGGTCATCTTTTTGAAATGTGTCTAATAATATGTGAATTTAACCTAAATATGTTTCAGTATTGCTAAGATGGTATCAATGATTACCAAAACTCACCTATAATTTTTAAATTACTTGCCCCACTAAAAATCAAAAGTAAGAGACATAAATGATTCCCTCCTACATGCAGTCTTCAGTTTCTCTTACATGATCCTCTCAGAGCCATGGAAATTGCACCGTTTGCCATGATGCTGTCTGAAAATACATCTGTTATCAGGATTAGGCCTGAAATCCAGTATGAGGCAATGGTCTTAGCTTTCAACCTGTGGAGCAGATATATGAAGCTATTATACGTCAGCCCCTGAGTCAAATTAAAGACGATGTTGCCTACAATAGATGCAATTTCCTTTCCATTCTTGTATAAGAGAATAAACCATGCTCTTCTACATACTTCCGACGGATGGAACCAGAAGAAGAAACACTAGAATCAAATTACGGAAGTGGAAATCTCCAACTCCCTGGGATGCCTTCATTGAGTCTTTTCCAGAAATGTGAGAAATAGACTATTTTTGCTCAAATTACCCCTCCCAGCATTGTATGTCTTTCTATCTCTTGTCCTAAATGGCAATCAAAAAGAGGAATGAAATATCAGGTGAAACAGTGAATAAAGTACCACATTCCCTTGAGAGGTGCTAAAAGTAAATATTTTGTTTTCACATGAAAACTATGAGCCTAAAGAATCATGCTTTGACTTCTGTCTGTAACAACCAACTAAGTGAGTATGAGTTTAAAATCTGAAACCTTTTATGTCTGGTATAAAATAATATTTTAGGCTTAACGTGCCATGTTTGTGCACAAAATTGGAAACACTCAAGATAGAATTGTAATAGTTTTATTAGGAAGAATGAATTCCTGGTACTATTTCCTTTTCTAATTTGAAATCATTTTAGACTTACAGAAAGGTGCAAAAATAATACAGAAAGTTCACATACACCCTTTACCCAACTTCCTCTAATGTTAACAATTTATATAAGTACAGTATTGTGATCAAAACCAGGAAATTAACATTGATACAATACTATTAACTACATTACAGACCTTATTCAAATTTCACAGACTTTTCCTCTATCGTCCTTTTTCTCTTCCAGGATCCTATCCAGAATCCCACATTTCATTTTGTTGACGTGCCTCTATTCTGTGATAGTCTCTTAGTCTTTCTTGTCGTTTGTGACCTTAACACTTTTGATGATTGCTGGTCAGGTATTATGTAGAATGTCACTCAACTTGGGTTTACTGATGCTTCTTCATGAATAGATTGATGATATGCATTTTTGGCCAGAATATCACAAAAGTGATGTTGTGTCATCATCAGTTTATTATACCAGAGGCTGGTGCATGATGTCAATATGTCATATTGCTGATTGTGTTCTCCTGGATCATTTGGTTAAGGCGATGTCTTCCAAATCACTAGTAATCTTGACTCTGCTATCCTTGAGCCAGTGAAACCTACTGTGCCCAAACTGTTTCATATTCTAATCTGCAATCCTGTTGTACACCCAATTATATGTTAGGTATGACTCCATATCTTATCTATAAGGATCTGCTAAAATATTACTCTTGGTATCTCAAAGTTAGATCCAGTGGAGTAGGAACTTAAGCAAAAGACTTCATTATGTGCTGTGACCCCTGCAATCTTTTATGTGTGTGTGTGAATAAATTTTTATGTACATAATACATGACATCACATGATACACTTTATGCCATGAATATCAAGAAATTTGTAGATTTCCATTTGTTTGTGAATCCTATCTGAGAGCAGAGATAGGGCTCTGAATGCTTTGGGAAGTACCTCGACCACTCTCCTGCTGGTTTATCCGCTCTTAGACCTGATGAGCTAGGTGGCCATCTTTTCTTCTCACCACCCCTTCACCATGATGCTCATGTGGCTCTGAAGCAATGAAAGGTTGAATGGTGGGATCATCATTTCTTAGTAGACAGCAGTTAACATGGAGATTAGAATCCTTATCAGTGAGGGTCCTGGAAGGAATGAGAATGTACACTCAGCTAGAATTCTTGAAATGAAACCTGATTTTAAAAGTTATTTTTTATTTTGAAAAAAATTCTGATTTACTGAAAAGTTGCAAGAATAGTACAAAATACTCCTAATGTACACTTCATCCAGATTTCCCAATGAACACTTCATCACATTTGCTTTTCTATCCTCTCTCTTTCTCTCTCTCTCTCTGTCTCTGTGTGTGTGTGTGTATATATACATATATATATATATATGTATATATATACATATGCATTACTGATTTTCCCTATTCCATTTGAAAGTCAGGTGAAAACATAATGTTCCTCTACTTCCCTAAATATTTCAATGTGCATTTACAAACAATAAGTACATTATCTCATATAACCACAGTAAACTCATCAAAATCAAGAAATTAACAATGATAGGTTACCATTACCTAATGCACAGACCTTATTTATATTTCACCTATTTTCCCAGTAATGTTCTTATGGCAAAAAAAATAAAAATCTCCTCTGGAGTCCCATCCAGGATCCCACAGTGCATTTAGTTGTCATGTCTCTTTAGTCTCCTTTAATCGTGAATATTTCCCCCAATCTGCTTTTTTTTTCTTTCGTGGCATTGACATTTTGAAGTGTAAAGGCCAGTTATTTCGTAGAAGGTCCCTCAATTTGGTTTTGTCGGATGTTTCCTCATGATTAGATTGAAGTCATGCATTTTTGACAGTGATGTGTCTTGAAGTAATGAAGAGACAATGTACACAGGTAAGGGCAGGGTTAACGAAACCAGCAAGGGATGCAGAGGCATTTACAACTAGCAAGAGAGGAAGTGGTTATGCCCCTGGGGGAGTCTGTTATGAGCTACAGCTAGAACCTTGTGGGGATTGGAGTGGAGTGGGAGGCACTTGAGAAAAGCAGTCATCGTAGGGGAAGAGAGACACTGCCAAAGCCGTGCCAGAGCAAGGTGCCCCTCAATGGCTGAATACAAGGAGAAGACAGAAGATGAGGAAGACTGCTGATGTAGTTCGTAAATGCCAGCCCTGCTATGTCCCAAACAAGGCAAAGACAAGCAGAGAAATGGATCTGATAGGCAAATAGAGAATAGCCACTCCAGAATTTAAAACTCCTATTTCTCATTCTTCCTCATAATCAACACAGACCATAAAGCTACAATGCATCATGTTCTGTGCAATAAAATACAAAGAATTCTAATCTATGAATCAGAAAACCTGTACTCAATTGCTAGCATAACCTCTTTCTGGCCATGTCATCTCAGGCCAAATGCTTAGCCCCTCTGAGTCTCTGTAAAGTCAGCATCCTAGCATCTGTCCCTCTCCTTCACGGTGTAGTTGCAAAGGTGATTATCATGCTATATGATAGGTGTAGGGCTATGAACTTAGCCGCAATTAGTTAACTTAGAGCAAAATAAATGAAGCATAATAATCTGTGTTTATGCCTCGTGTTCAGTGACGTTGCCTGTGCCTCTTTATTAGAATTGTTTTCCAAAGAAACCATTTTCTCATGTAGTGTGTCTTTCTTGCATCTACCATATCACTACTTCTGAGTTGCACAAATCATAAATAGCTATAACTTGCAAGCCCACCATTTTCTCTCATTTAGGGATACTACTGAAAAGAACTGAACTCTTTTAGATTGGTTTGTCTCTTGTTTTCTCTGTTTTCCTTGCCATTTTGCATTTCTGTTGTCATTACTTTGTATAGTTGACTACAGTTCTTTTAACAGTCAGTAGATATTGTTTGGTGAAAGGCAGATAGAATGAATGTAAACATGTTTTTTATGTATCATTTCTCTTTAAAAAAATAGCATCCATCAGGATTCAGTAGGAGGACTTAGAAATGGAAAGAAGGTTTTTAAAAATTGGGTGAGACAAAGCACTGATATGTAGCGATTAAAAGGACCGCAATCTCAGTTCTAGTGCCTTTTTTTTTTTTTTTTTTTTTTTTGCGGTACCCGGGCCTCTCACTGTTGTGGCTTCTCCCGTTGCGGAGCACAGGCTCTGGACGCACAGGCTCAGCGGCCATGGCTCACGGGCCCAGCCGCTCTGCGGCACGTGGGATCTTCCCGGACCAGGGCACGACCCCGTGTCCCTTGCATCAGCAGGCGGACTCACAACCACTGCACCACCAGGGAAGCCCACCTTTTTTTTTTTAAGAGTGTAAAGATACCAGGAGCTTAGGCTTGGATTGGTGGCTTTCTGGTTGGCAGCAAACATTCAGGACATCTTTCTACTTACATATTCTCAGTGTGTTAACATTGGTTCACTAGCATCTTCAAGCAGTGGTGATTCTCATAAGGCATGTATCTTTAACGTAATGGGCACTTAACAGATACAGGGCAAGAAAATAAGACATCTCTTTAAAATTTCCTATGTTACTGATAAATCTCTTTCCATAGTGGTTCCTATTTTGTGTTACTTGAATCAGGTATCCAGGACCTAATGACATAAATACCAGATATCAGCATAACTCTCAGCTGAAAACACCCACCATTTGCAAAGACACCACAATATATTCACTCAGAAGAGAGCTTCCCCTGCAAAATCCATTTTTTCAAGAAGTTGTATAGGGCTTCCCTGGTGGCGCAGTGGTTGGGAGTCCGCCTGCCGAGGCAGGGGACACGGGTTCGTGCCCCGGTCCGGGAAGATCCCACGTGCCGCGGAGCGGCTGGGCCCGTGAGCCATGGCCGCTGGGCCTGTGCGTCCAGAGCCTGTGCTCCACAACGGGAGAGGCCACAACAGTGAGAGGCCCGCGTACCGAAAAAAAAAAAAAAGTTGTACAAATAAAATTACTGCTTGAGAAGTACTAGAGAAAACCAACAGGTTTCCCTCAACTGTTCCTTCTTTGGTTTAACATTTAGCAACCTTGGGTGGGAGAAGAATGAATTATTGAGACATATCCACAACAAAATCAAAATATTGATTAAAATCACATAAATGATGAATTTGGTCACTGTTCATTGCCCAGTTTTCACTTTAGCAGGCTAATATCAGCATCAGACTTCATCATAAGCAATCTGTATCTCTGAGATCAGTGTGATTTTGTTTATTTTAAGACACTCCACTTTGTGGGCATTCACATGACTTCTAAACAGTTAAATTTAGAGAATGTGAAGTCAAGTAAGATGAAGATTACATTTCTTCAATAAGTGGCATGTGAAAACTTGTCTTAATATCTTTAAACATGACTTTCCTTAAAAAGCGTCATCATTTTCATATTTTTAAAATTTATTCTCATTGTTGAAAACTCAAATATTTTGTTGCAGTGTTTTTTTAATATAAATTTATTTTATTTTTGGCTGTGTTGGGTCTTCATAGCTGCACACGGGCTTTCTCTAGTTGCGGTGCACGGGCTTCTCGTTGCGGTGCGTTCTCTTGTTGCAGAGCACAGGCTCTAGGTGCAGGCTTCGGTAGTTGTGGCTCACAGGTTCTAGAGCGCAGGCTCAGTAGTTGTGGCGCACAGGCTTAGTTGCTCGGCGGCATGTGGGATCTTCCAGGACCAGGGTTCGAATCCGTGTCCCCTGCATTGGCAGGCTGATTCTTAACCACTGCGCCACCAGGGAAGCCCTTTCATAATTTGCATTTGAGCTTTTCTGCTTGCATGTTGGCCAAATAAGTCTCTTTTGGGTTATATATGATTGACCTACAGACATTCTATCTGGGAGATCTCCTAGTTTTATCCTTTATACTTAGACATAAGTCACAGTCCCCTACATGACGTTCTCTTACACGAATATAGAATTGCTTAATTTGAATGAAACGTCCCTGATTACTAACTAGTGCTCTTTGAATAAAATGTTCTGATGATCTCCAATCCTAAAATTCCCTGTTAAAAAAGTTCTGTAAAAATACTTCATGTGTCGTAATCTTGCTCTCAAGCACTGATAAGCATTAATGAAAAAGACCGTAGCCATCTGTGTATTTATCTGTTGAGGAAGGTGGAGTAGTACCCTACCCAGGGGTAAATCTGCATCCCTTCTTTTCTGTCCTTTACCAACCCCTATCACTTCAAACATTGAAGAGTGAGGAAATGGTAAAATTCAAGACCAGGGAAATGCATTAGCCAAAATATTCTCTTCATTAATGTCTTTCATCAAAAGCTTTTATGGCTCTTCAACTTTTCCCACCTTTATGAAATCTAAACTTTTTAAGTTAGAATCTCAAAATAATCCTACTTCATACAGCTGTTGCTAGGCATGTGCATTTCTTGTCATGTTTTAAGAACATTTTATGTCATTTTCCATTATTTTATTAGTAGTATTAGTTTTGTTATCTTCTCTATACTATCAACAGTTTTATATCTCTACCATCGTTCCTTGTAACCCCCCCCTCAAATCTTCATCTTCTATAAGTCTTTAAGGCTTCCTAAGTTAACTGGAGGAAGTGGGGAAGATACAAGGTTAACAACCCCAATGAAATCAGAGAAGTCATTAGTATTTCAGTAATTCATCCATATTGATGTTGTCACTTGATATGAATTATCTTTCTATGTGGAACCCAAAATAATCCAGAAGTTTCTGCTTGAAGGGGTGAGTCTGTGGGTTACTTTTGGTTTTCCAAGCTGTTACTTACCTGCCTCATTTGGGACAAGGGATTTCCTTTATTTGAGGAGACCCTCAAGTCCCAGGAAAGCTGGGTAGATTCCAAAGCAGAGATTAGTCTGAAACAAAATTGAATTGGACCCTAACATTTTCTTAGTAACTGAGCTGTCATAACCAAGTGGTTAAAAGGGGAAGAAGTCAGAGCAGGTAATAGCAAGGAATGAAAAGTAGATTTCCCCAATATGTTGGCTCTCAGGAACAGGAACATGAGAAATGGGGGGGGGGGGGAAATGATGATGAAGGTCTCCACAGAAAATAGTTTTGATGTGTACCATCTTTTCCAAGGCAGTGACACATATCCAGTTTAATTCAGTACCATAACTCCCCCTCTTTCTGAAAGTTTGCTGCCAGTCTTAAAGAAAACAACACCACCTCTCATAAAATATAAAGACTCAGCAGTCCTATTTTCAATACTCTGAAACAGCATATCCCTATCCTTGAGTGAATGGGTGCTTTTATTCAAACGTATTGCAGTATCTGTGCTTCCTTTGGAATGGAGTGTCATGAAAGAAAACACATTTTGGCCAATCACAGAACAAATATCAAGAACTGTCAGATGACTTGTCATAAAGCTTTTAAGCTTAGTGTCATTTTATTTTTACAACCCAGGGTCTTAACAACGCAGAAGCTTTCTGTGCGTTCATTAATCATAAATCTATACTTTAAAGGTACAAATTTTCCTGTTTAATAATCTAACACATAATTTCCATTAAGTATTTTCCATTTCTTCCTGCTCTCAATACTCCAGATAGAGTCCAGCTATTCCAAACTCATATGACACTTTTCACATATTAAACGTCTGCAGTTTTGCTGAATAAAACAAAATAAAATAAAATTCAGCACTGGACAGCACTGCCCAAAGCTGCTTGATTCAGGCGAAAAGTATTCTGTTTCCATATTGGCCTGTAGCATGTATTTATGTAAATTTTCTGCAAATAGGAACCCAACAAAATTATTGTGATTTTGTTTTTAGGTCATTACATTGGGGCTAGAGAGACATCACTTAATAATGGTAAAAATTAGCAAAATAAATATGACTATGAGTAGCAATCACTTATTTAAAAAAAAAAAAAACTGGAAAGTTGTGTTTAAAATGTTAGAGTGATTTGAATTAGCATTTTCACCTAGAGTGCATGAACACCTAAAATCTATATCTAAAATGATAGTTCTAAATCTAAACATATATGTAAATAATTTGCAGTTTCCTCTGGATATTTATAGTATTGCAGTTCTCCAGCTATGAAAACCCCTCATCTTTTACCAAATAGTGAAAAAAAGAAATACTCTTCTAAGAACACATCAGAGATATACCCCCAGCTAGAGACATTCTATTGGATGTATCAATGTTAAAGATTTTTGTTAGCTGAAGACATTCTTGGAATGAATATAAACTATTGAGATGTTATTGTATGAATAAAGCACACATAAATCTACTTCAATCACAACACACAAGTGGAAAAAAATTTAATGGACCACAATAAAGTGAAATTATTATTATTGTCCCGTTTTTCTTGGTTTTATTAATGAATACAATGACATATTTGCCATTATTTCAAGCAGTGGCTTATAAAGTTCATATTTATTTATCTTAGTTTTTATAAGTATATGAAATTAATTTTTTTATTTTGTTGTTAAAAGGACTGTATTCGAAGGTGTTAGGAATGTGTATATGGAGTAGTCGTAGTCAAGGTTTATTAGAAATTTTGATGCTGATTTTGCTAAAGTTTATTATGATAGTTTTAAAAATAGGGCCAATTGGAGAGTGTTTATTGCACAGAAAAAAAAAGGTAATAACTACCTATAGTTTATGGTGTCTGGGGATAAGATTATTTCATAAATTTGATGTGTTGCATTGAAATAGCATGGAGAGACCAGTCACCACAGATACTTTACCTCAATGGTAAAATGTGTGCTGTTTTTGTGAGCCTCCACTCATCCTGGAAACAACTTGCAGGCCTCAAAAATGATGTACAAAATTAAGAAATGTTGACATTTTTGTTTATAAATAATTTTTAAATACCTCAGGGAACAGATAAAAAAGAAAACTATATACTACATTTTGCACAAATATAACTCTTTGACAACGATAATACAAATGCAAATTTCTCTTTTTTTGGATGGATATAAATAAAGCCAAACCTCCAGCATATTCGATCAAAACTTCAGCTATATGTCTTCTCTGCCAAATATTTGGAAACATTTGAAATTTTTACTCCTTTCTCAGATCTCATTAAAGTATTTGATTAAGATTATCTTTTTTTATTCTCCCTCCCTCTCCCCCACACCTTAAAAGGCAGCAGCATATACATTCCAATAATACAAAACTTCAGTTGATATTTTTTAGCTAATAATAAATACTATGTCAATCTTATATACTAAAATCCTTTCTTCCCTGGAATATTTTTTGGTAATGACATAGCGAATAATCAACAAAATAAATATAATTCCTTAGAAATCAGGGTTATTTCTAATAAAAAGAATTTCTACATGAGCTTCTGTCAAATAGCTTTGCTCCACACTTTCTCACTTCTTAATGTGTCATTACATGCCATTATTTGTTAAATTAATAGAATTCTGCGTACAGGCCTATATGTGCTGAATGTGGAAATGAATATGTATTTGTCATCATTAATGTATTTGAATTTGGCTGATATGCCCATAAAAAAGCCTCCAGCATATTTGCATAATTAATCATAATATTATGATAAACTATTTCAAGGAAAAAGTTGGTCTTACCAGCACAATATGTTTATTTTTTTAACCTTGTATATTCAGAATATATTTGTGAAAAGAACTGGAGGTAGAAAAGACTGACTTTGTCTTCATGAACAGAGGTGAAATGTTATTTTATGTTGTTTTAAATGTTGTTTTAACATTTAAAACACTTTAACCTGGTGTTTTGCCAAAAATGAGTATTTATGTAATAAACATTAAATATGACTGGTACAATTTTGAGGGGCAAGAGTATCCTATCCTTTCTAACTTTCACATAACAGATTTGTAGAAGGCAGTATTAATTGGGTCTACAGTGTACTATACATAGCCCATGTATTGTGTGTGTGTGTCGTAAATGTGCCTATTTCTGTAACTCACCAAAGTGTTAATAAATAGTGTTCAAGATATATTCTTTGCTTAACTCTTATTCTCCCTTCGAATTACATCACCATAACATATGTGAAGGTTAATAAGTAAATGGATCTTTGGAAAGAATATTTTAAATTTTTTACTAATATTTTAAAAATAAACTTAGAAATGTGTACATGCTGGGAATCATACTATAGGTATAAATGAATAATAAATAATAATATAATAATAAAGTAATAATAAATGTTTTTTAGATTGATGGATAGAAAGAAAATTCATGAACAAAATAGAAAATAATTTAACCTATAGGGAAATGCATGCATTAAAGTTCTTCCCCAAGGCAAGTCAGTACAGTACTGTAGTTACTGGTGACATCGTGTGGTTGATCTTGGTATCGACAGCAAAATTAGAGTTTCCTAAAAACAGTTAAATTACTTAGCAAATTTCATGTTGTACACTTTAAATAATCTTACAATTTTATTCATCAGTTAAACTTCAGTAGAGCTGGAAAAAACTACTTTTCAGCAAAATAAAAGACTTTAAATATATATAGCCTAAATGAAATTTGAAACAAAGTACTTCACCTATATCATGACTAATAATCTGTCTCTTAGATTATGCACTTCTTTTAGAATAACGTGGTATGCAAATAATTGTGAGAACTGATGAGTTACAGTACCACGTGCAGAGTACACTGGGGCAATATTTCTTTACTACGGCATTTGCTCCTTTCCATTAAACAAAAATGACATTTTTAATTACTAGAGTGGAGGAATAGTTGTTCTCTTCAAAAAAGGGTAGAATTCTTTATTCACTGTCTCACATTTTTACTTGAAAAAAATGCCACCATTATTAAAAGCATTAGAAAACTAAATTTGTATCTTTTTTTGCTTAAATTACCTATGATATTTTAATTGAATATTATTGTTTGTGTAGAGCACCTATCATCTCCCAAAGTTTAGAAGTGTTTTGTCATAATTCCCTTTTCAGTTCATAATAGAAAAAAAGTGATTTTTGTTTAAACTTTGAACTTAAAAATTCCTTAAATGAGAGTGCTGGTCTCTACCTTTCAGGGTCATGCTCCTGTAGTTTGATGCAATGGGAGGTTGCAGACATTGTTGTAGCCCTCTGTTCTCCTGGAGGAAAGGCAAGGCTGAAGCCCAGCCCCCTGTCTCACAGGTGTAGTAAGTACTCACTGAGCCATCTTCCTCCAGCAGAGCTAGGAAGTGATGGTTCCTTTAGTTAACATTCACAGTCGTCCCCAGCTCTGTACGTCTCCCTCCCACCTGTGGCTCTTACCTGGTTCCCACCTACCAGTATGTTGCACAATACAGAGCCCTCTGGGGATCCTTCTCTCCCTACCTGGGGAAGGATCTCTAAGTTCTACCATATCTCCATCAGAGGTATCAATTTGCAACTTTTGCCAGGGTTCAATGAAAGCAGGTTCCCTGGAGGAACTCTTATTGTGCTATACGATCCTAAATGAAAAACTCCCTTTCTCTCTCTCTCTCTCTCTTTTTAAAATTCAAGCCGCTAAATTCAACGGGATGGGGAAGCACAGATAATATTTACTTATATAGGTGATTGTCGCCGGTTTTAAAGGAAAATGGGAGTGATGAGCGCCGGTATTAAAGAAAGTGTTAATGTCAGTTGTGTCTCAAGACCAAAGTCGCGGGAAATGCAATCTTTAGTTGACTACAAAAGTGTCTTAAAGAAAGCACAGGGATGAAAAGTCTTTTTCCTGAGCCTAGATGACTGAGGAAATCTAGGATGTGCCAGGGACTGCAATGCAGGCTATTTTTGGAGAGAGCCAAGACGTGTAGTTGCTGCTCATCAAGAAAGATGCCCTACAGTGATAGCCGGTTATTGAACTAGTGGCATTGGCAATTGATGAGGCGATGGTATCATCCTTTAAGCGCAGGTCACAGGAGGAAAAAAGGGTGATCTTGAGGGCAATGAGATACAAAACCAACAGAATCACACTGCGATTGCCCAGAGCTAAATTAAAACCAGTAAGGAAAAACCCCTTGGAATATTTTTCCTTCTGCATTTGGGGCCAATCTTGGGACTAATTAGCTAAATTCAGCTGAAATCCTCTTTTTTCTCAGTAGGTTTCACTTAATTACCTCATATGTTTTCTCATCCAGGTGTGACATGACAATGTTAAGTTCAAAAAAGTTCCAGTGGCACTTTCTAAAATACATTCTCAATTTTCTCATTCATGTACGTGGCACAAAGGACAAGAACTTCTAGAATGTGAGGAAACTGCTTATCAAATGACTATTCAAAAATTAGCAAATTGTAGCTGAATTCGAAGGAGTAATTTTCACGCTTCAGAATCTTTTGATTGTAGGTTACCAAGATCTCACCTCTTTGGTATTAAATTATTTTGGTAATTCAGTCAGAAGCCCCACTTTCCCAACCTGTAAAACATGTAAAGTGAAATAAATGTAACGAAAGTTTCACATGTATTTCGGTTGCTGAAAAGATTGGCAAGTTTTTAAATGTGCTTTTTCCACAGCTTTATTGGTCTTACTTTTTTGAAGAGAGTATGTAGTGCCATTTTGGACATTTAATTAACTGGTACATCTTGTAAAGAATTCAAGCGTGATCTGTAACTGTTTTAAAGGGGTCCCACGTCAGACACCGACGAGGGGCCAGTCAGCCACTTGTGAGTGTCATTTGTACAAGTGGATTTTCCCATTCAATTTTGGTTCCACTCTAAATGATGACTTCCGCGCTTGAATTTATTCCACGGAAGGCCAGGAAAACACTGTATTCTCTGAGCTTCATGTGACAACCTTCAACCAAAGGCTGAGCTTTTGTTGTGAGAAAAACTGGGCCTAATGATTGCAGCAAACAGGGTTGGGATTTTATTGGTGCACTGTATGTGACTGTGACAGTGTTGACATTAAATCAAATTCAATTAGCATGGGCTTGCTAATGACTCACACCACCTCAGAAAGTAGCAAGGACAAAGCACTTGGCAAAAAATTTCCAGGTTACAGTCGAGTTTCCAACTCCTTTTGGTGGCTTTTCAGCACCACAGCTAACTGTCAGCTTGTCTCCATAGATGAATGTTAGAGAACTTCACTAATGAACCCCCTGACACTATCTGTGTGTGATGAGAGGGAAGGGTTAGGGAGGGCAGGGGGACATCTGTCCTCAGGTGCTCTCAAAGCAATTTCGAAAACCACTGTGGCGCGAATCGAAAGAAACAGCGACTGCGTCCCTAGAGGATAAGTTGGCTGGACAGGGTATCAAAGCTGCAAGGGGAAATAAGGTCTGTGGTCAGGATAGGGTTTCAGTAAAGCTAGAGGCACCCTCTCAGAATGCGTGGGAGGCCAGGCCATTATCTGAGCAGCATTTTAAAGGAACAGAGGAGCCATTATGATACCTGCACCACCCCAGCAAGACGAAGACGATGTCCATTCTAGATAGCCATGGCTTTGATTGACTACCTCCCCATTGTTTCTTCCCTGATCGTCTGGCAAGCTCATTTCATACGCACCCCCTCCCCCAGAAGGGGGCAGGCGGTATACACCTCCTGCTTTGCTATCAGCAAACGGTCCTAGCACTGAGCCAGGTTTAGGAGTCCTCTGTAAACACAATGTTGAATAAATAAAGTATGATCTTAATGTAGAGAATGAGTTTATGAGAGAAGAAGCCAATATCCTGCCGTATTGTTATCTCATTTTAATACTTCAAGGTGGTTTCCTTGAATGTTTAACCTCAAATTATCTTCTCCCTTTTATCTCATAGATATTTTCTGCTAATATCGTTTTTTCTATTCATTTAAATATACTGTTAATAACAACTGCATAAAGTAGCATTAAAGAGCCCCAAAAAGGAAATACAATAAAGCATGGTCTCTGGTGAGAACATCCATGTTTGTTTAGTCTTTAGGCATATAGCATGGTCCACGTGATAGTGCAACCAGATTATTGTAAAAGAACAAAGCCTTACAAAGTCAGAATTGGGCAAAAGCTTAAGCCTTGATCGTCTACACTGATAGATAAACTTATCATGTAAAACTGGAACTTGGAAACACCACAAAAAAGCCCCAAAGTAGCCATACAGTTGAGAATCCAAGCCTACAGTGAGGTGATGCTGACATTATCAAGAAAAGAAGAAATCTTCCAATTCTAGTGACTTTTGAGATTATAAACAAAGAAAAAGATAGGGAGCAGTGCTCTAGAAAGGAGTTTTCATGTTAGGGAGAATTCCCCTCATATACTGGTGCCAATCACGCTTAGTATTAAGCTCATCCAGGACTGAAGCCTGGCACGAGTTGGGGGGCAAAGGAGTATTTGTTCAGAAGGAATACCAAGTAAAGAACTGAAACAAATTCATATTACTCTAAGTGTGTCCTGATCCTTGTAGAAGTTGACTGAACCCTATGGAAAATGGTATGGACACCTCAAATATCTGGACTGGTGCAGAAGTGCCTCTCTCTTAATAACAACTGCAAGATCACCTTCTTTATGCCTCTACTCTAAAACAATCACCATGTTCGCTCTTTAAAATTACCCTGTAAAATAGGTATTATTCCCCTCATTTTACTAACGATCCCGAGGCTCAGTGGCAGTTCTAGAATTTCTCAGCGGACACGTCCTCCTGGAAGAGGCAGTTGGAGGACTTGTCGGGCTGTTTTCTTAGCAGGCACACTCCTTTACCTTGAACAGATTGTATATTCACGCGGCACTTGCTTAGCACTGCTACTCCCTTAACCAGAGAAGGTGAGAAACTTTTTCAAAGTCCACAGGGTAGTGTCATAAGTAGTAGAGCCAGGATGATTTGAATCCATCTGCCTGACACCAAAGTCTGTGCTCTTACAGATGGCTTGCAAAATGTGCCATCAATGGTAACTTTATTCACTGTTCCAGGCTTCCAAAGCCGTTGTACATGTCTGGACATTCACCCAGGAATAGGCTAACTGTTCCAAAAGGCCCAGTTTTTAAAGATCTGACTGCCCCAGCTCACAAGGCAGTTGACACAGAAAAAAAGTTACACAGTTTCCTCTCTTAAAATTTGGGATGTACAGCCTGAAGTTTTGCACACGTTAAAAGTCAGAAGGGGGAGGCATAAAGAGCAGTCTCCCTTCAGAATGGTATAGGGAATATTATATTCCACAGAGTAGGAGGGACAAATTGGACACAGACTTTTGTGAGAATCAAATGAGATAATGTATGTGACAGCACTTTGTAAATGAAAAGACACTGTGAAATGTAAGCTTGTGTTATTAATAATAATACGATTTCTCTGCCTCCATTCTTAATGAAATAATGGTCTACTTCAAGGTCCCTAAAAGCGAAACCAAAGGAGTGTGTTTCCAGAGAAACAAAATGTAAAGGTAATTGTGGATGTTTGATAAATATTAAACAGCCTCACGATTTGTGGGAAGCTTCAAGTATGTGATTAAGTTGCAGGTGATAGTAAAGGAAACCAGCATGATCTTTAATTATAAAATACTTGTTAAGTTTGATTCCAGTAAAATGCAATTACCTTGAGACTTCTGGTTATATCTCACAAGAGGTTATGTTCTCAAGATGAAAGCTCTTGTGGATGCATGTTAGACTCCATTGTTTGGGACCATCTACACCGGTCTTGGCTCCTGTCTGTAACAGCTAATCACCATTAACTTGGCGAGCCTCGCAGGAATTCCCAGTTGTATGCCAGCCAGTCTGTGGCCCGCCCTGAAGTATGGAAACATCATAGAAGTGGGGATAAGGGCAACAGTGGCAGACCAGAGCATTAGCCAAGCTTAAGGAGAAAGGGACTTACAGGGAATTCAAGATTTCATAGTGGACAAAAGAAAGCTCAGTAGGAGGGAGAAAATGGAATTGTCCTTGTATGTGTCACCATATTATAATACAAACATATTTTTTTAAGTCTAGCAAGGAAACCTCTGGATTTCGTTTTGGAAAACTGCCCGTCTGTCTGTGTAGCTTCATTTTAAATTGAAAATTTTAATCAGTGTCTATTTTTTTGAACCTGCCAGTGGAAGCAATTGACAGGCTGAGAAAATGTTTTTTTGAAAGCCTGTTTTTAGTTTCATACTGGTAGGGTTCCAAAAGCCTTTTAATAAGAACATTCGTATATAATAATAATAGCTAACATTTAACTAGTGCTTACTACATGCCTTGTACTAGCAAGTGCTTTATATGTCTTAATACTCATAACCAACCCGGGGGGAAACTGAGGCACACTAAAGCTATGTGATTAGTCTCACTAATGTGATCGTCTCTGGTCACATAACCTATAATGCGAGAAGTCAGTTTCTATGTCCAGGTGGTCTAGATGCAGAATCTATGCTCTTATCAACCACATCTTACCACCTCCCAGGCTAGTGCCACAGACGTTTCTGGTGCATACATGTTACAAGAAAGGCTACATGTATGTGTGTCTCTGTGGTCTGTGTATATTATGTACTGAAATAATTGAATTTTGCTGGTTTGTTTCTATGTTCTTCAGTTTTTTCCTGTACAATTGACTCCATCAACTGGATTTAGTTTCTTCACTAATGTCATAATGGTTCTGTAGAAGAGTCCCATCTCCTTTTTAAATGGATTTGTGTCTTTTCCCTTGCCTTCAAAATTATTACTGCCTTAAATTAGAATCGGGAGCTTAGATGCAGGGTGACCATCAGCCTGCTTTTAGGGAACCTCCTGGGTTTTTTTTTTCTCCTCATGCTACATTTGCTTTAGAGAGTAATAGCAGGCTTCACAGGGCGTGAGTCTTCAGGTGAACATGCAAGTCAATAGGCAGAGTAGTTTGTTTATTTCTGTTTTAGAGAACCAAGAGCAAACACTTCCTCAGGGGAAGTTATTAGAGGGTGATACCCGTTCTGGATACGAAGTGAAATTGAGCAGACTCATTAACCAGACAACCTGGTTTAAGTTCCAGCTCTCCTACTTTCCAGTTATTTAGCCTTGCTGGTCGCCAGTTTCCAACTCTGTAAAATGAGAGTCATAACACTGTAGGTTTGCTGTGAGAACTGACTGAGAACCTGCATCAGGTGCCTGTCACTTGGTAGCTGATTCATTAATTTATAGTGACAAGCAATAATTTATTTCTCTTCAATTTGGTCCCTGGACTAAAGGGAACCTAGTAACCCTCCTTGGGGATGGCTCCACAGCTCCCCAGACTCCAAAGAATCTTAGAAATCCCGAAATATTATCTGGCCTGGCCAGAGAAGGTATTAATCCATACCCACTCTCCCATCAAACAGATAAGGAAATTCAGGACCTGGGAGGGTATATGGCTTGTTCAAGATCAATACATCTACAAGTGATGAAGATAAAATTGGAACCAAGTACTCTGCCTTCCTTCCGGGGGCATTTTTTAAAAATACACTTGTTGTTTTTCTGTACTGAAAGTCTAAGCCAGTAGGGGTCAGCCAAGAGCAATTCTCTTCCTAAATGTTTAGCTTTGATTCCCGTGACCACCAAGATCATAAAATAAAAATAGGGGTTCTAGGAAAAACAGGAAAAGTGTAGGTTATAAATAGGCCATCAGATGCTCACATGAGAAAGAGAACAGTAACAGTTTACGGAGAACACAATTAAGACCCAAACTGAACGTATTCTTTGGGGATGATCCTTTCACCACATTATGTGGTTCAGTGAAGTATGTTCAGGTCCAGGGCATGAAAGACTCCGGGAAGTAAGCCAGTTAGGAGAACCAGGTGATACAGGTGTCTTGCGAATGGATTCTTAAAATTGTTTGTGCCATAAAGTGCAGTAAAAAGATTTAATTTTGAATATTAAAAGTTTACTTAAAGTAGTAGATTCTCTTAAAGATACCATATTAATGCCATATACCATTGACTTAGCTGAAATGGGACAAGCCCTTAGTCCTTCTACACTATTTCCATGTGAACACTATTATGGTAAAATCACGACTGGGGTTCTCTCTTTCCCATAAGGCCAGCTAACTCATTTGCACAAGTTCTGATCGCCAGTCAGGTCCCGGGCCAGTTGATGTTGTGTTTGAGCGTGTCCTCCTCCCTTTCCTTCTGCCGGCCCTGCCCAGCTTCAGCTCAGCAGTCAGCGATTATCTGCATGTGAAAAGAGAGCAATCCCTGACCTTGATTTTATATAAATGAGAAGATGAATACCTCTTCCCAACAAGCCAGTTTATACACTGTGTTCATTTTCTATATATAAATATATACATGTTATATAGAATATGAATATTTTTAGCTGATCAAGTTATCTTTTTGTGATTTTTCTAATGCTTATTCCACTATTTCCTCACTAGATTAAGAAAAAACAATTTACATTTAGTACATAATACTTTAGTTTTATAAGGAATTTTCAATTTTGACTTTTAGCAAATCAAGCATGGAACTTAAAACTAAATAGCTGTAAAATGTCGAGCACTAGCAAAACTACTGTTTATTTATTTAAACATTAAAATAATGATTTACACATGGCAGAGTATACTTTACCTTTTTTCTTCTCTAGTTTCTTTCTTCCTTTGGTTTGTCTGTTTTAGGCTGCTGCCAGCATCTTTTAGCATTGTTAAAGGTTGAATTCCCAAGGACTTTCCTCCCTAAATCACAGCACAGCTAACTGAACTCTGAGGGGTGGGCCACTTCTTTTCTTATTAAAAGCTATAATGTGGCCATGTACAAGAGTTGAATTAAGGCACTAGATTAGAATGTTGATGGTAAATGGGAGATAGAAAAGTAGATTCGTTTGCCTGAGAATGTAAATTGCAATCCTGAACTTGAGAAGCACTTTTCCTAACATGTCACATTCACTGAAGTGGAAAAGAGTATTTTATAAGACACCACCTGTAAGAATTTGAAAGTGCTAGATTTTGATTTCAACTTGTGTCAGTCAGCCCTGGCTCGCTTCTGTCCGTGGGCAGTCCCTTTGGGTAGACTCATTTGCCCGAGGAACATTGGAAGGCATTTCAGAATAACCTTAAAAGGCTTTTATTTAGGAAGTGAAATTTGGAAATGGCACAGATGTAGTAAGCCTCAACAAGAGTGTAACCGAAGGGATAAGGAAATCATCAATTTAAGATAAACTTCCCTGTGACACAAAAGAGTCTCCAAAAAATGCATGAAATACATGTGAATTTTTTCTATGCTAATATGCTAAGCCAGTGTCACGTGTTGCCAAGATTTGCATGAATATTCAAAAAAGTGAAATTATTCTGGTGATCTTGCTCCTTTTTCCTCCCAGTTTTGAGATATAAGTGACGCATATCATTGTGCAGGTTTAAGGTGTACAGTGTGGTGATTTCATACACATATAAATTGTAAAATTATTACAATAAGGTTAGTTAACACATCCTTTACCTCACATAATTACTATTTTGTTGTTGTTATGGTGAAACTGTTTAAGATCTATTCTGTTAGCAACTTTTGAGTGTACAATACAGTATTATTAATTATAGCCATCACGCTGTGCATTACATCCCCAGAACTTATCCATCTTAGAACTAGAAGTTTGTACCCTTTGAGCAACATCTCCTGCATGTCTCCAACTCCCCAGCCACTGACAACCACCATTCTACTCTGCTCCTATGAGCTCGGCTTTTTTAGATTCCATATGTAAGTGAGATCATACAGTATTTGTCTTTTTCTGACTTATTTCACTGATCTTGCCCCTTGGTTGGGATCCAGAATCATCTTTCCAAGAATTATTGCCTAGAAAACAGTGTAAAACCAGCACTGAAGTCTAATGCATGGTGGCTGTGGGGAGATTAGAAAGGGAATGTCACTTGTCTTACCTGTTACTGCTGCTCCTCCAAAAGAATTCTATAATAATTTTTAAGGAATATACTATTTTTCCAAGAAAGGAATTAAAGCCACCAAAATGTATCCATCAAGGATGGTAAATCAAGGATGGTTATATCCTCTGGGGACCCAAGGAAACTGCTGGTCCCAGACGGTTCCCAGAATCAGCTCAGAAAGGTGGCAAGAACACTCTAGGTACCAGTGATTTATAAGGATATCACATTACCTTGGGGAAGTCACTGAAATAAATCATGCCTCAGTTACTTTGACTGCATAATGGGAATTTCTATGACAGCAAAAGTAGTAGAGAGGAAAATTCCTTTAGTAAGTCCACAGATAAGTAGGGAAAGTCATGGCTCTTTCAGAATCAAATACTCCATTGAATCTCCAGATGTGAATGAAGTTTTGCTCCATCAGGCTGTGGAAAGGAGCCAGATGTTCAGGTAGCTGAACATCTCACTCCTTCCCTCTAGCCTAAAGGCTCAAGTCCCTGACCTTGGTAGCACAGAACCCCAGAGAACCTACATAACTCCTCTGGGTCCCTAAGTGGAAGTAAGGATGTATTACTAGCTTCTGTCTTCCCTCATGAAAATTCACCAGCATCTTAAGAACTTCAGCTCATTTCTTCTTAAAGATCCAGAGTAAAGGCTTATGCAGTCTCAGGCATTTAAAATGTTACCATGCCATATAAATCAACTATACTTCAATCAAAAGAAAAATGGATCATGGCCAAAGGCGGGGACAATGCAATAGGATCCAGGAGGTCTACTCTTTCTTGAGCTGTAAACAAAGATTTTCTATGTGCTCCACTCCATCAGCTGATTAATAAAACTAAGACTAGTTTCAAGATAGAGCTGAGAAGAGGTGATTTACTAGGGAAACCAGATTTGTTTTGTTTTCTTATCTCTTATCCCAGGAACTTAAGATCAAAGGAAGGTTCCCATTAGCAAGTGAGGTTTGCGGCAATAAATTGATTGCCTTTACAACGTCACCAGAATGACAAGAAATATCTCCATCTACTTGAAAGGGAAAAGTTTGCAGACCTCAAGCCAAAGTGCAAAGGAGCAAGAGGCATTAACAATACAATGTGAGCTCACATACTACTCTTCAAATATTCCACTCTCCCTTTTTTTTTTTTTTTTTTTTTTTGCGGTACACGGGCCTCTCACTGTTGTGGCCTCTCCCGTTGCGGAGCACAGGCTCCGGACGCACAGGCTCAGCGGCCATGGCTCACGGGCCCAGCCGCTCCGCGGCATGTGGGATCTTTCCGGACCGGGGCACAAACCCGTGTCCCCTGCATCGGCAGGCGGACTCTCAACCGCTGCGCCACCAGGGAAGCCCCCACTCGCCCTTAAAGTGCATCTCTATTCATCTATTCAAAGGCCCCAGTCTGTGTAACTCGCAGCGAAATTCTCTGAATGAAGGGATGCCCCTGAGAGACAAACATCATTTGATACTGAATTCATGGCTACTGGTACGCATTAGAACATGGGACATTCCTCTGATGGACTATTTGATTATATATTTTATGCCAGTATTTCTCTAAAGCTTTAAAGACTCAAAGACGCCTGCTATACACTTTACACATGTGTAGATTGTTACTTTACATTTTAAAAAATAGCATTGTTATTTTAGTTCTTAAAGTCTGTACTCATGAGGTGAAACAAAGAATTCTCACCCATAGCAATCAGTTCAAAGAAAAAAATCAGATTCCTTGGATTTGTGGTGACAATATAAATATTCTATCATCTATTCAGTGTCTATTTATATCTCCCCTTGAACTTCCCAGCACGGATGAAATATTGCATTCCGTCCGAAGAAATAACACCCAAAATAGCATTACATTTTAAGTAGAATGGGAAAAGTTTATGACTGGTTTGCTTAGGTTATTAGGCCATGCCATTAATACGACCAGGATTTAGGGTTAAAATTATGAGCCTGTTAGCCATCTGGGTTAATTTACTCCCTACTTGTTTTCTAAAATCAGTTTCCAGCTGGCTTTTGTTATGTGTACAAAAAAGAACTTAGCCAAAAGGGTAAATGGACCAGTGGAAGTTGTCACTGATATTAGAAAAATGGCTCAGAGCCCACGCCCTAATAATGACAGGTAAGGAATGCCAGTGCCGCTTGAAAATATGAGCAAATTATTAAATTGAAGGGAACCCTACAAAGGTTACAAATTGGCAGCCTGCTTGACAGATACCCCCAACAATATTGTTTTGTTTCACCCCTATAGTGGTTTTAAAACACCTGAATCAGTTACCAACATTCAAAAATTAGAAGGTATCACACAGAATCCTGGGTTGCCTCTTGTGTCTATAGTCCTACCTAGCAACAGTCAGCAGCAGCTGCTCCTTTGGACAGAGCATGTGCTTACTAGTTCACCACAGTCCCCACCACGCCCTACTGTCTTGTGCTTATCTCCCTTTAACCATGTATGTTACCTACCCAAGCCTCAGACGGTACTTGAGCTTGTAATCTCCTGAGGTCCTTATATACATAATACAGTATAAACAGTTGTAGGACCTGAGTAGTTTATCTTTGGGGGAAAAAAAGAAAGACCCACTCATTTAGTAGGTGTCAACATTTGCTTTGAAATTATAGAAAAATGAGAGCTGCTATATCTTCAAGAGAAGACTTAAGACCTTGTACTACTATGGCTCTCTTGCTTATATCTCTGCCTGGGTTTGTATGTCCTAAGGGCTCTATTCATGCATAAGCAGCTGTGTGACACGTGGCTGGGCCCTAATGTGCGCAAATGAGGGGTAGAGAATGCATCTCTAACTCCCTCTACCCATCCTCTTTCCCCAAAAGTCTGCAAGGCTTACCACTTCAAGAACAGACACAAACCTACTTTCCAATCCATAGATGTGCATCTAGGGCTCGTGCCAATGTTTCTCTTTAGAAATTTACTGTTGCCTCAGTAGATGGCTAATAAAGCAGCTTATGGACTAAAGAACTAGCTTGCACCCATGCAGGCAATTCCCAAAGCTGCACATGCCCCAACTGTCTTCCCCGAACATCCTGACAGTCTCTGTGGATCTATTCATGTTTTCTGTACAGAGTCCTGGAATTGCTTATATTTCCAAATATTTATTATCTATTTTATCCGATTTACTAATTCTACAGATAATCACTTATCTGCCAAATAATTGTTTTGTCTAGTCAAATAGAATTCCAAAATTTACCCCCAGGTTAATGATCTGTCAGTTACAGAAGACAAGCAATTCAAACCACAAACCAGCTTCACCCTTCCTGGATGTGAGGACATTGGCCGATGGCTGAGGTATAACATCTAAGGAGCAAATACTATTTAGCTCTAAACCTCTCTGCTTTTTGAGACTCTGATGGCCGCATCGAAATATGCTCTATGTTAGTTCTGGTGAGCAGTCTACAAGTTAAAGATGTCACTTCCTTCGGTGAGGCGGAATTTAGCATTTGCCCAGCCAGAAAAAAAACTCACCAGGAAACGGGTTGAGAACTTTGATGGCACTGCTCAAGTTTGATGGCATTGCAAATGTTGTCTTTGTGGAGAGCTGATTCCAATTGAAACTTACCTGTGAGAACTCTTAGGATGGTGAGGAGGCGTTTTGGAGGACTTAGCTTGTGCTGTCCCTCTTTGTGCCAGTCTCGATGGCCATAAACACTCTCTCCAACCTTGAGACCCTGGCTGGGCAGGCGAAGAGTTATAAACCACTAATAGCATTAAATGAGCTATTACTGGTAGGCTCAGTGTAGTGAATCATACAGAAGTTTATTCCCATCTTCTGTGCAATCTTACTATTTATATAAGTTTTGTCTTACTTTTAAAAAAATACTGCTGTGTCATTTCAGCAGCCCTATAGACAGTATGATGGAGTGGTGGAGAGTTTCTCTGGAGTCAGTCTGCCTGGGGTTGTACTGGCTATGTGATCTTAGGCAAGATATTTCTCTTCTCTATGTCTCAGTGTCCTCACGCAAAATAAGTTTAGGGAAGTATAACCACTTAAAGGGTTATTGTGAGGATTAAATGAGATAATAAATGAAACAGTGACTTACTTGGTACAATGATTGGCATATAGTAAGCACTCACTTAAATGTTGATTTCTTACTATTTCTCTGGGAAGCATAGTGTGCTAGGCTCTAAAGAGAGCAGCCTGGGACTTTCACGGTACCATTCATTGCATTGGAAAGGTTGTCTATTGATTCAAGAGTCTACTGTTCTTCATGTCAGCTCAGTATCACAGAGGACAGAAGCCATTAAGGACACACTCAGCTAGACATTAGTTTATTCCGTTTACAGTCATTGTTCCTTGGTAATGGAGACACGTGCTCTGCAACAGTTCTAATTCTCTCTTCAGTGACTGTTGTCACAGACCTTCAAAATAATGGAGCTTTAAGCAAAAGGAAAGCAGAAGCAGAATTAGTCTGGGGGCTGTCTTCAAAGTGAGATCGCCAGAAAGCTGCTTTCACTGGGACTGGCTACCAATGGATGTGAAGCTAGGTTGTTGCATATGAAACAGCCATACATAAAGTGTTTCATGTTGAAAATGATGATACACCCACGGCTCTGGTGGACTAGGTTCCTATTCCCCTTTCAATCTCAGTGCTAATGCAATGGCCCAATCAGAGACCCTCAGGGTAAGAATGGCAGTCACCCAACCTGTATATGCACAAAGTGTTACCTGAAGGCTGAATAAATATTATCTTGTACAGATAAATGTAGACGCTTTATTCAGTGCATTGTAGCTGTGAATCCTCCCTATCAACAGATTCCAAAAGTACAACTTAGGATGGATCTGAAAACCTGCCTACCCTAAGCATGTCTTTTTATTCCAGATTTTGGAAACCACTCTTCTTAGCCTAATTTCAAAAAATACCAGGAACCAAAAGAGTAATATATGAAAATACAAAAGTGAATGGCATTCTCCAAAGGTTGAATAACCATATTCTATACAGAGCTTTTATAAAGACTATAAGCAAGTGTCTGCTCTAGGATTTTTTCAACCAGATCATAAAGCATTTGGGGTTTATCACACTGAAGATCTCTTGCCTTTCAGTAATGTTGGTAAGCCTCTTTGCTCTCTCTGAATTCTAAGTGTTAGAGGCAATGCCGCTGACAGCTATAGACTACCCTTTGCTTGTCCTAACCATGAGACTGTGAAGAATCGCCTCATGAGTTCTATACCATCAGTTAGTGCTTTCTTCTTCCAGCCCCACCCCCTTAAGAAGCTATTCACGGTCAGCTTTCAACTAATACTTTTAGGTTTGTGTATATTATCACTCTATGGAAGTTTGTGAGCACTCAACTTTCAAAAAAAAAATCTACACATTACTCTTTATTTAAAAAAAAACTATTTTTAGAACACTTTTAGGTTTATAATAAAATTGAAAGGAAGGTACAGAGATTTCCCAAACACCCTCTTCCCACACACATGCCTAGCCTCCCCCATTACCAGCATCACTCCCCAGAATGTTACATGTTTTACCGAGGAAGAACCTACATTGACACATCATAATCACCCAAAGTCCATAGATTACCTGAGGGTTCACTCTTGGTGTTGTACACTCTATGAGTTTGGACAAATGTATAATGACATGTATTCATCACTCTAATGCCATACAGAGTATTTTCACTGCCCTAAAAATCCTCATTCCCTCCCCGCCCTACAGACACAGAACACTTTTTCACAGAGGATATTACCACCGAAGAGGTCCGTAATTTACCAAAGTGTCAATGATACACAGATGCCAATGGCATATGAAATTCTAGAACTAACAAAATAATTTATATTGTAGAGAAATATATTTCACTTATTTTTATTTGTATTAGTGATTCAGGGAAAATAAAATTGTATGTGTATGAGTGTGTGTGTTTGTGTGATACGTTTGCATTTTCCTAATATTTTATTTTAGAAATAATTATTCCTGCTCCTGTGTTATACCACTCCACATGGACAAATTTGGAATCTTTTATCTGCATCTGGCAAATGTTTTTATTTATGTTTTGCGACGTACTCAAATTTAGAGCAGAGATTGTGAGAGAAACTCTAATATGTACTAACGTCACTCAGGAGATTGGTCAGAGTAAACAAAATTTTTAACTTTGGATTAATCATGGAATTAACAGCATAGCCCTCTCCTACCTACGTCAGTGAAGATGCATTATTCTGTTTCTTTATCTATTGCTCTGTATTAAAAGTCTTATCTAGCATCCAGTGGGCTTCTAACCAATGTGTCCATTTTCTTGGTACCAACATTAGCTGCTAATACCTTGAGGAGCAGATTGTTTAACTTTGGGTTTCGCATTCCCTATCAATAAACTTATCAACAACTTCATCTAAGCTGACAGTGGTGTGATAAATGATAGGAATACTTTTAAATTAATAAAGATCAAATCGTTGAAGGAGTTTAGCCTCGGTTGATTCATGGTGCTCTGAATGGGTGGTTTCAGGATTTGGGTTTGCACTGGTCAGAGCTTTAATGCCCAAATCAGATAAAACTCATATCAGCTCTCTCCTGACCACTTCCCAGTGGGATAGACCAAATTCTATATTAAAAGTTACTGTTATATGAGAACTTCTATCACCTCTGAAAATGAGAGAATTTGAATGGTTTTCATTTTTGGAATGATTCAAGAATTGCCAGACTACATGGATGAACTTGGAATGAGCCACTTGCCTACTTTATGTGTTATTGTTGCTTTCTGTGCTTTTCAGTCATATATGCTTTAACTCCATCATAATAGATAACTGAGTATGTCAGTTAGCCTTACTGCCCGTTCCGTGGGTCAGCTGGGTGGTTGTTTTTGTCTGAGCCAGTTTAGCTGATCTCTAAAGTCAGCTGACAATTCAACTGGGAATGACTGGTCCTGGAGAGCCTTACATGTCTGGCATTTGGGAAGATGGGCGGTCCAAGGGGCCTCAGCTGTCATGACTCATCCTCCAGTATAGGCTAGCCTGGGCTCCTTCACCTGTGGTCTTAGGGTTCCAAAATTCAGCAATAGAGAGCAAGTCCCAACACATGTCAAGCCTCTACTTCTGTCAGATTTGCTCTTGTCCCATTGACCAAAGCAAGTGACATGGGCAAGACTAGAGTCATTGTGGGAGACACTCCCCAAATGTGTGGATATAGAGAGATGTGAAACTTTGGGTGCCATTGCTGCTAACATTAGAATTCTGTTCAATCACTGGGCCTTTTCTTTTGAAAAATTATTCTAGTATAATTCTGCACAAGTTGTCACTAGTTCTTATCATTTCTCCCCTTTCACGCAGGGCTCTTAGGTTACAGGATTCTATGTTGCTCGTAGAAATTTTATTGAAAATAAGGCTTCTTTGGATTTAGAAGACAACTTTCAAAATATTCAAGGAAAGCAGGATACAGTGGCAAAAATATGGGACTAGATCTAAGTAGGCATGCCTTTTCACCAGCATGATGTGGGGTGAGTGAGATAATTAGGACAAATCCCTCCCTTTCAGTAAGAATCAATTTCTTCACCTGGAAAATGAGGGATTTGGGCTAAGCTTCCTCCTGACTCTGATATTCTACAACTATAAGGCATCCAGATATGTATAACAGTACAAAAATTGATGCCGTGCTTCAATAAACATATAGATATATTGCTCTGTAAGGAAAATATTGACCTTGGCAAACTCATGTTAATAAATTTTGATATTTACCTCAAAAGAAATCAATACCCACTTTTTATCTACACATAAAATAATGCTTTTAAGATCCAAGGCTAGTGGTGGAAATGAGTTCACCTCTAATTCTAATGAATGCATTATAAACAATGTAATATTATAGATCATCATTCATTGTGGTTGGACATTCTTTGATTTAGAACAAGGGTATTATACTCTTAATTCATCATTCAGTTAACTTTTCTTCTGAAGGAAAGATAAAAAACATTTCTCATTCTTTTTGGGCCATTAGTACATGAAATAGTATATTCATTACATAAGAACACTGAGAGCTTTTAAGCTATCAATGGAATCTTGTTTAGTCAGCTAAAGTACATGTATTACCTTGTTGTATGGGTACAGAGTGATTCAAAGCAAGATATCTTTTAATCCTCTGAGGAAAACAGTTGTATATTTCTCTGGCCTGCTTTCACTGTTAACGTTTCTTATTTCTTCTTGTTTTCCTTTGGATTTGGCACTGACCATTAGATGAGATTTTTTTTTTTCTAAACGAGGAACCCAGAATGAAATGAAGGCATTATGTGCCTGCTTGGCAAATGAATTATTCTACATATAATTTTTCTTTAAAATGAAATAGTGTTAACATTCACAGAGTAGTTCAGGCAGGACTCATTGGACATCTCATTATAGAGCATCTTAAAAAAACATCCCTTTAAAAAATTATCCATGTTTGAGGTCAGAATATTCCTTGGAATCATTTGTCCACAGTAAGATTCAATATAAGGATTTAGTAATTTTGCAAATAGGAAGGGCAGAAATTGAAATTAAGGAAGTGGGGGATTTTAGTAGTCGGATGAATTTGTGATCCTAATTTTAACTGGGTTTTTGTGTCTCTCTACTGTTTCTTCTGTTACTGAAACATAACTACACAGGTCCCCTCTTACCCCATGACTTATAATTTTCTCTTCAAAACAGGGTCCCACACTCAGTAATAAAGCCCAGATGAGGACTGGATTCAAAACCTAATTTGGGGCTTCCCTGGTGGCGCAGCGGTTGAGAGTCCACCTGCCGATGCAGGGGACACGGGTTCGTGCCCCGGTCCGGGAAGATCCCACATGCCGTGGAGCGGCTGGGCCTGTGAGCCATGGCCGCTGAGCCTGCGCGTCCGGAGCCTGTGCTCCGCAACGGGAGAGGCCACAACAGTGAGAGGCCCGCGTACCGCAAAAAAAAAAAAAAAAAACAAAACCTAATTTTGTCACTTACTAGCTATGGGACTTTGGACAATCACTTTGTGAGCCTCAATTTCTTTATTCTTAAAATGGTGTCAAGACCTATCACACAGGACATTTGTGAGAATTAAAAATCATTTGTTGTATGGACTGCATCTAGCAAAGTGCCTAGTACTCAGTAAATATTAGTTTTCTTTCCCATGCTTTCCTTCTATATCTCCACGTCCATGAAACCAAATTTTAAAGGAAAAGAAGAAACCATAGGACAAGGGCATCAGAGGGGCTTCTCACATGCCCTCCTATATATCCCACTCTCTCCTCTCTCAGGGACCTGCTGAGCAGGCACTCTCTGCAAGTATTTTCTAGCCCACAGACCAGAGTGGGTCTCCAGGTATGCACTCCCTGTTCTTCTTGGCTGTATTTTGCACACTTGCTATTCATTCATTCATTATAACGATTGGGTTTCTATGGTGGCTAAGAACATGGACTTTGGTGTCAGACTGCCTAGATTCAAATTCCACCTCCTCCACTTACTACCTGTGTGATCTTGGGCAAGTTACCTAATATTTCTGTACCTCGGCTTCCTCATCTGTAACTTGAAGCTGACAGTATTACCTGCCTCAACGAGGCAATAAAGTGAGAGCACTTAAGATCCTGCTTGGGACACGGTAAGCTCCAAGTAGTGGTAGCAGCACTAGTACTAGTACTAGTTCTAAGAGTACTAAGGAGTCCTAGTACTAGGAGTCCCTGCTGGACTGGAACAAACATCTCTTTTATTCACCACTCTATCCTCAGCGCCTAGGTTTCTTTCTGGCACATAGTAGGCACTCAACTACGTTTGTTGACGGATTACTTTTGGATCAATTACGAGTCCTTCTAAAATGTAATATTAATTATTTTATCAGTTACGTATAACAGTATTTGCTACTAGTCTAGGAGTTGTAATGCTTGAACCTCAGCTAGATCTTAGTTCAAGTCCTGATTCTACCACTTACATGTTACGTGACTCTGGGAAACTTTCTTAGCCTCCATAATCTTCTATCTCCTCACCTGTAAATGCTAATCATACTGACTTGGCACACAGTAAGCTCTGTCCGTGGTTTGCTGTCATGTTGTGTGAGACCTCTGGCCCATCCAGCTCTGTATTCTGTCCCTCACAAGACACCAAAAGGTATTTTGGAGAGTACAGTATTGCTCTTCAGGAGTTACTTGTAATTTCACTTTAGAAAGCTGCCTATTTGGAGAGATTTGGGTATTTTATTTTATTTTATTTTTTGCGGAACGCGGGCCTCTCACTGTTTTGGCCTCTCCCGTTGCGGAGCGCAGGCTCCGGACGCGCAGGCTCAGGGCCACGGCTCACGGGCCCAGCCGCTCCGCGGCATGTGGGACCTTCCCAGATCGGAGCGCGAACCCGCGTCCCCTGCATCAGCAGACGGACTCTCAACCACTGCGCCACCAGGGAAGCCCAAGATTTGGGTATTTTAAAGGAAATTCTAAAGCCAACTGAATGGCAGTGAAACAGGGAAACAATTAAGACACCTTCCACCAAACACTAGAAAGCACTGAAATTTCTAGCTGGATCCAGTTCTGGTAAAATGGACTTTAATGTAGACTGAACTTCTAAAATTCAACTACCCTTATATTGCCTTTAAAAAATATCCCAATCTTCACCTGGGACGATCTTATTTACAAAGCATAAATAAGAGACACAGACGTAGAGAACAAACGTATGGATACCAAAAGGGAAAGGTGGGGAGGATGAATCGGGAGATTGGGATTGACATATATACACTATTGATACTGTGTGTAAAATAGATAACTAATGAGAACCTACTGTATAGCACAGGGAACTCTACTCAATGCTCTTTGGTGAGCTAAATGAGAAGGAAATCCAAAAAGGGGGATATATGTATACGTATAGCTGATTCACCTTGCTGTACAGTGTAAACTAACACAATATTGTAAAGCAAATATACTCCAATAAAAAAAAATATCTACCATAAAAAAAATGGTCCCAATCTTCAACTGGGACCATGATATTGTAGGCATGTGAATAAATGGCTTTCCATTGTGTGTCAATGTTTATTGAACAGGCAAAACATCATGCCCTTCTTTTTGTTTTAATATTTATTTATTTATTTTATTTTATTTGGTTGTGCCGGGTCTTAGTTGTGGCAGGCGGGCTCCTTAGTGGCAACTTGCCAGCTCCTTAGTTGCGACAGGCGGGCTTCTTTGTTGAGGCATGCATGTGGGATCTAGTTCCCTGACCAAGGATCGAACCTGGGCCCCCTGCATTGGGAGCATGGAGTCTTGACCACTGGACCACCAGGGAAGTCCCCACGCCCTTCTTATTAATTTTCTCTTTAAGATGAAGAAGTCCCTTAGCTTTAGAAATGTTTTAAGAGAACACAAAAATTATACACACTCTAGTTACAAAGAAAATGAAACTTCAGGTTTATGGCAAATAATGTAAAATCAAGCCCTAAAATTCTAATTTAATGTGGATTGCTGATACTAAATGGACTTAGATCATAAATTCTTGACGGCTAGTCTGATTATTCATTTTACTGCCCAAAAGTGTGATGGTTGAGATAATAAATAAATTCTCATGGAATTTTAAAGTGTTTTTCATATAAAGCATGTTTTTCTCAAAGCTGGATTTACCAAAATTCACTGACAGCTGGAAGCCAAATGTATTCACATTAAATTGTTTACATCACAGAATTCCAGTAGATAGATTAAGTACATTTCATTTATTAATGTAGAAGAGACCCTAACTCCTGTATTTAAGCAAATATGTTTCTCATCATTTCTAATGCTTAGGGTGTGTGTGTGTGTGTGTGTGTGTGTGTGTGTGTGTGTGTGTGTGATGTAAGATGATAGTTGATTTTTTTCTTTTGACAGTGTATCATTTTTTAGGTTTGTTTTCTGTTTGGTTTTGGAAAATAGGAAGTGGATTACTATCTACAATGGCCCAGATTTTGATAGTTCAGAAAGTGACCATAGCCATATATTCACTTTCCCTGGGCCCTTCCATCTCCTGCTTCAGTGTTCACACGTCCCTGGAAGATAAAGAGTAGGAATGCAAAACTTGAGGAATGGTAGGGCGAGGATTCATTTTCTTGTTAGAGAGAGTATAGTACCTAGAGTAGAAGTGATTAGAAATGCAGACTCTCAAGCCCCATCCCAGACCTACTGAACCAGAATCTGCATTTTAAAACGTGATTTGTGTGAACATTAAAGCTTAGGAAGCCCTGTCCTAGGAGGTCCCCACACTGTGGCCACCTCCAACCCCCAGGATCTTTGGAGTATCCCTGTGACATTACAGTAGAATGTGTAGAATTGGAGAGTAAGAAACAACCAAGGGTGTCTAGAAAACGTTCGTCTTTCACTACTCATTGCCTGAACAAATTTCCTAGGGATAGGTGACTTAAGGGCTAGTGAAAGTGTGAAAGGGGAGGGCCCCAAGGGGGAAAGCAGATACTACCTGTTTGTAATCTGAGAAACCAGACCAAGGCTGGATAGTAATGGTCAGGAACATGTCTCAAAACCTGCAAGGGATGACAGGAGGCACTGAAAGACTATCAAGGATGTTCCAAAATACACAATTCAGGGGTGAAGAGAGAGAGGAAACTGGGGGATGCTGTAGTGACAAGTCTGTGAGGTGCTTGCTGAACCTGAGGAAGGTTTCCCTTGTGTCTGTAGGCTGTTTCTTGAACTGACGACAGTCACAGCAGTTTTCTATCTCTGGTACCTTTAAAGGTCCACCCAGCTTCTTACAGTGACCAAGTATAGCCCTTTGTCCATCCATAACTCAACTATCTGGCAATGTCATTTCCCCTGATATACATCAGAAATTTAGCTTAATTCAATTCAATACATGTTTATTGATTGCATGTTTTAGGCACATAACTATGACTCAATTTTTTTAATTAAAAGAGTAGAACCTCCAAATAATCAAAATAGGTGACCAAGTTTATTACTAAAGCTCATAATTCTTCCATGTAGAACCAGGATAAGCCTAATTCTGAGCCTATTTTTATTTATCTATTTTATTCCACTGTACACACAATTCCAGCAAGTTTGGTTATCTGATTTCCAAGTCCTCCACAGAAGGAGTGAAGGGACAAGGCAGTCAATACTGTTCCTACAGGAAAATGCACTGATCCAGCCAAAAGAGCAATAGATTGTCTATAAAGGCAGGAACAGAGACCTATTAAATAGAAGACACAGAGCTCAGAAAGCACAGCCCTCTGGAGCCATTTTTGTGTAGATACAACATTTCCATGCACCTTGTAAGACCTGGGCCTTGAAATGTTACCCCAGTGCAATGGACCCTTAAAAGGGAGCTGAGTCTTCACAGAAAGTTACATCATGTTCAGAACACTATTTTAAAGAAAAATGAAGGAAATTCCCTGGCAGTTCAGTGGTTAGGACTCCACGCTCTCACTGCCGAGGGCCTGGGTTTAATCCCTGGTTGGGGAACTAAGATCCCACAAGACGTGCGGCACGGCAGGAAAAAAAAAAAGAAAGAAAGAAAAATGAAAATTATGTAACATATTTTAGAAAGTTCTCCATGCAAAGAGTCTCCAGTAGGAAAATCATGGTGCTTGAAAGAGTAACCCAGCACTTTAGGGGAATTTGCAAAGGCTCAAGCTATAAAATTCTGGATATGTGAGGCTTTAATATGTTTTTAAAAGGATAAAATTTACTTGGTGTAATAACAATACATTGAAGTAAGGAACATTGTGTCTGATGGACCCTAATTTCCACTCTCTACCTTTTGCATGAATGAGACTTTTACACCAGTCGTACATTTGTGAACATCACATAGCATTTGCCCGTCACATCTGAGGATCCAGAGCTGTCAGCACATTCTTCTCATATTTCAACCCTTATTTCTAAGTTCTTGAGTGTTATTTCAATTAAGCCGCCAAGAATCTGCAAACAAAAGGACCATGACCCTTATTTGTCTGCTCCTTAAGGAATATTCAAAAATAGAGATAATCTAGGGGAAAATCTACTTGAGGTGAACAAAATATGAAACTATTAATTCTCACAGAAAAAAATAGGGATATCTGAGTGTATATATATATATTTTTTTTTTTGCGGTATGCGGGCCTCTCACTGTTGTGGCCTCTCCCGTTGCGGAGCACAGGCTCCAGACGCACAGGCTCAGAGGCCATGGCTCACGGGCCCAGCCGCTCCGCGGCATGTGGGATCTTCCCGGACCAGGGATCGAACCTGTGTCCCCTGCATTGGCAGGCGGACTCTCACCCACTGCACCACCAGGGAAGCCCTCTGAGTGTAAAGTATCATGGAAATTATATATACAATCAACACATAGTATGTATATTGATTTGGTGTATTTAATACAAATATATATATATAAAAAATATCATGTTGTTATACCCACATACTAGAGAAACAGAGAACTGGGAAAATGTCAGGAAAAAGTCCATAAAAAATGCACTAAGTATTTAACAGTGATTTTTCCTCTGGGAAATAGAATTACTTGCATCTTTACTTTCTTCTTTACGTCTCTGCATTCTGTGAAGTTTTTGCAAAGAACACGAACATGCACACATACACACACACACGCACAAAATACTAGCATTTCCATTTGGAAAGAAAGGAAGAAAAGGCAAGAAACAGGGAGGGAGGAAGGAAGAAAAGAAATAAGGAAGAAAGGGAGGGAGGGATGGAGGACTTGGAGATTGAGGGAAACTGGTCCATCGATCCCCCAAGTGCCACTTAGCCTCTCAGCTTCCCTTCATCCTTCTCAATACCAGGATGTCCTGCCCTTTTATTTATGAGGCTTCCCTGTCATTGCTATTGGTTATTCTACACACCAGTCTCTGAGACTGTTCCTTTTGGTAGCTGACAAAACCCAGGTACTAAGAATAAAAAACAGCCTAAAGCCACAAAGCCAGCCTTGGGTACAGCCAGAGGCTGAGGAACCTTCACCAGCTGGGTCATTCTCCCAGCAACACAAGGTTCTCTGGGACTGTGTTCTGTTCCATATGTAGTCAGGTGGTTTTCCTATTTAGAAACACACCTGTGAACCAAAAAACACTCCCTGGCTCATACTGATGGTCACCCTGTCATGGGTTGGTGCAAATGAGGACAGGCTGGAGAAAGAGAAGCCTTGGGTGCAGGCAGCCTCTCGTTTGAAAAAGCTGCCCTGAAGCCCATTCATTGCTCACCAAAATAAGCAGGGCATTAGTCATCTAAAGAGGTAGTTTTTTTTTTCTCTTCTAAACATACTCTTTCTTTATATGCTGTTTAAGACTAAACAGTATAAAACGGGATTGACATTATGTAATTACTTGCCTTTTACACTGTGCTAACTTAATTTGCTTTTCATTCTCAGGTATTTAAGAGACCATTATTTTCCCAGCAGACTTTACTGTCTGTCAATTAAAGCGTTAGATGGATGAGGTAGAGAGGGAATATTGTTTGGAAAGGTTTCAGGTAGACATATTGAAAACAGCTTTATACCACTTTCCTTTCATCAAAGTCAGAATTTTTTTTGCCAGTTTACCAGTTTATGTGATACCCTCTGTGCATAATATGTTGTTTTTTGGTTCCGCTTACAAATAAAAATGGCATGGTCATTATATAAGTCCTAGCATTTACAACTACGTACAAAGTAAGTCTCCTCTCTATGGGAAGAGTAAGCAGATGGGGATCAGGTTTAGCACCTGGGGTTGTTTTAAGGTCACGCTTACGTTCTTGGTGCACCTAAATTACAAAGCATGTTCTGATGGGGACCACTGGGCTGTGCTGTCCCTCTGTTTTGCCAGGTAAATTTCATCAGGTGCCACATCCCACCTCCACAGAGCCCATTTCAATCACATGATCAAAGATGATTCATGTCCAGGGAAACATGGGTTTTGAGTTGCTTTAAGTAAGGTGTAATGACCCGAACAAAAAATGCAAGTTACTTTTCTTCTTATCCACTTGCATTTTACGTAATAGGAGTCACGACACTGAGTTTTTCCACCTCGTACCTTGAAACCCAGTCATTTTCTTTTTCTCTGTGTCATTATGGAAAACCTCTGTACTTTTAAAGTACAAGGAAATCATAGTAATTTGCTCAAGAACTGTGGAAAGAGAAAGGATCCAGGACAAAAGTAAGAGACATTTGTCAGTTCCAGAAAGCATTTTTCAGAAAAGAGAACTAACAAACCAAAAAGGTCACGATAAGCACAGCCAGAGAGCCTGCACCATTAAAAAATTAATAGACTGTCAGTAATGATAACTCAGGGGCCAAAGCAAGAGAACAGCTTGTGCAGTTGTTAATTGCAAAATATGATTATTGTGTGTCATGGCCTGCTTGTCAGAATTCATGGTTCTACTTCTGACCTGGAAAAATAAGTCCCTGGGTCTTGAGCAGGCAGTAGGCTACAGGTTGTTTCAATTACCCTAATCCTGGGCTTAAAGCACACAGCGGTTCAGTGAATCCGTCTCCTCTCTGTTCTGAGAGAGTAGCCCTGGAGAAGACAGGACCGTCGCCTATCAGATTCTACCTCCAGGTTAACGCTGAGCTCACTCCAGATTCGGATCAACAGTCCCTGCAGTTACCGAGCCCCATGCTTGTTTGTAAGAGAGGCGTGTGAGATAACCACATGTGGCTGTGTGCATTTAAAGGCAAGGTAGCTAAAGAGAATTTAAAACTTAATTCCTTATTTGCATTAATCACATTTCAAGCCCATATTGTACGGTACGGATATAGAATATTTCCATTGTCACAGAACGTTCTACTGGACAGCACTATAAAATTAGAAACTCTTTTTTTTTTAACATGTTTATTGGGGTATAATTGCTTTACAATGGTGTGTTAGTTTCTGCTTTATAACAAAGTGAATCAGTTATACATATACATATGTTCCCATATCTCTTCCCTCTTGCGTCTCCCTCCCTCCCACCCTCCCTATCCCACCCCTCCAGGCAGTCACAACGTAAAATTAGAAACGCTTGCCCTCTTAGCATCCCCCCAACCCAAGGAAAAGCTGAGGAAAATGGGACTCCTTTAGACCCCATAGCATTAGTTTTCAAACTTCAGCATGCGTCAGAATCACTTGGAGAGCTTGTTAAAATGCAGTTTGCTGGGCCTTACCCCCAGGGTTTCTGACTCAGTAGATCTACGAAGGGTCCCTCAGATTTGCATTTCTAACAAGTTCCAGGTGATGACAGATGCTCCAGTCATAGGTCCACACTTTTGAAAACCACTGGTCTATAAGAAGTAGGAGTAATACCAGGAGGGTAACTGGTATGCAAAATGTATTTGACTAATAAATTAGAGTACTCAAATTTGTCTCCGTTCAGTCAACACACATTTACTGAGTACCTCCTATATGCCAGGTACCAGGTTAATTACAGAACTACAACTATCAAGCCTGATTCTATAATGGAAAAGTATTACCTAGAACTGCGCTACCCAATACGGTAGCCACTGCATGTGGCTGGTAAGCACTAGAATTATGCACCTAACAAACGGAATATTTAATTTTTATTCATTACAATTTAAGTTTAAATATTAAAGCAGTGTAAAATATTTTTCCATTAATCACAGCTATATAGTTTTGGCAGGACTATATTTTACTTGAACCATTGAAAATTTGACATCCAAATTGACACATAGGCGTTCAAAGATTTACTATGGATAAAAAGGTTAAGTATCTCATTAGTAATTTTTATGTTGATTACATATGATAATATTGGGGACATATTAGGTTAAATAAAACATTTATTGAAGTAGTTTTCACCTGTTTCTTGTTACTTTTTCAATGCGGCTACTAGAAAAACGTTAAATCACACATGTGGTTTGCATTATATTTTTATTGGGCTGTGCTGATCTAGAACTTAACTTCAGTCTCTTGGACTATTAATTGCCCATCAATCAATTGGGATCCTGGGTTAGAGGAGAGTGTGGTAGGTTAGTGATCTCTAAAAGCCCTGTAAGGCTCCAAAATCTATGGTTCTTGGAAGACTAACTGCTAGGAGATAATCTTTCTTCTCTGCTTGTCCTCCAACATTGGGCAAACCTGCCAAATATCTCCCTTGGAATGCAATGACAGCCCACTCTCCATCTGCAGTTCAGAGAAAAAGATGATGATTGAATCTCCTTAAGCCACAGAGGACTACATGTCAGGCCCACATACCAATACCATATACTTTCTAACTGGGCTGCACTTCTTCAACATATCCCTGCAAAACCAAGTGAGAACAGGCTTGTTTTTGTTGTATATAGCAAAGTGCTGGCCTCCCTCCCTACTCTAAACATCCTTTCTATCAGACACAAAAATGCCATGAATTGAAATGCCAACTATTTATTAAATGGCCTCCAAGGTCAAAAACATGGATTTGCTTTTGCCATGTACAAATGAAATTTTTAAAAATTAAAACAATTTTGTAGCATTATTCACAATAGCCAAAATGTGGAAACAATGCAAGTGTCCATCTGTGGATGAATGGATAAACAAAGTGTGGTATATACATACAGTGGAATATATTCAACTTTAAAAAAAGAAGGAGGGCTTCCCTGGTGGCGCAGTGATTGAGAATCCGCCTGCCGATGCAGGGGACACGGGTTCGTGCCCCGGTTCGGGAGGATCCCACAGGCCGCGGAGCGGCTGGGCCTGTGAGCCATGGCCGCTGAGCCTGCGCGTTCGGAGCCTGTGCTCCGCAACGCGAGAGGCCACAACAGTGAGAGGCCCCCGTACCGCAAAATAAAAATAAAAATAAAAATAAAAATAAAAAAAGAAGGAAATTCTGACACATGCTGCAGCATGAATGGATCTTGAAAACGTTATGCTGAGTGAAATAAGCCAGTCACAAAAGGACAAATGGTGTATGATTCTACTTGTATAAGGTTGTCAATTGTTTTAAATAGATCTTTATTGGAGTCTAATTGCTTCACAATACTGTGTTAGTTTCTGTTGTACAACAAAGCAAATCAGCCATATGCATATATATATATCCCCATATCCCCTCCCTCTTGAGCCTCCCTCCCACCCTCCCTATCCCACCCCTCTAGGTCATTGCAAACAAAGCCCCAAGCTGGTCTCCCTGTGCTATGCTGCTGCTTCCCACTAGCAAACTATTTTACGTTCGGTAGTGTATATATGTCAATGCTACTCTCACTTTGCCCCAGCTTCCCCCTTCCCCACCGTGTCCTCAAGTCCATTCTCTATGTCTACATCTTTATTCCTGCCCTGCCACTAGGTTCATCAGTACCATTTTTTTTTTTTTTTAGATTCCATATATATGTGTTAGCATATGGTGTTTGTTTTTCTCTTTCTGACTTACTTCACTCTGTCTGACAGACTCTAGGTCCATCTACCTCACTACAAATAACTCAATTTCATTTCTTTTTATGGCTGAGTAATATTCTATTGTATATATGTGCCACATCTTCTTTATCCATTCATCTGTCGATGGACATTTAGGTTGGTTCCATGTCCTGGCTATTGTAAATAGTGTTGCAATGAACATTGTAATACATGTCTCTTTTTGAATTATGGTTTTCTCAGGGTATATGACCAGTAGTGGGATTGCTGGGTCAAATTTACGGAGATAAAGAGAATGATTTCCAGAGACTAGAGGGAGGGAGGAATGGGGAGTTAGTGTTTAATGGGTACAGGCTTCAGTGTGGGAAAAAGAAAAAGTTCTAGAGATGAATGGTGGTGACGGTTCCAGAACAAGGTAAATGTACTTAATGCCACAGAATTTTACACTTAAAAATAATATGTTATTGGGACTTCCCTGGTGGCATAGTGGTTAAGAATCCGCCTGCCAATGCAGGGGACATGAGTTCGATCCCTGGTCCAGGAAGATCCCACATGCCACGGAACAACTAAGCCCGTGCATCACAACTACTGAGCCTGCACTCTAGAGCCCATGAGCCACGACTACTGAGCCCGCGTACCACAACTACTGAAGCCTGCATGCCTAGAGCCCGTGCTCCACAACAAGAGAAGCCACCGCAATGCAATGAGAAGACCGTGCACCGCAATGAAGAGTAGCCCTCACTCACCACAACTAGAGGAAGCCCGTGCACAGCAACACAGACCCAACGCAGCCAAAAATAAATTAATAAATTTATTAAAAATAATAATAATATGTTATGTATATGTCACCACAATTAAAAGAAAAAATAAAAACAACCCACTGTCTAACATTATGAACCTATCTTCCATCTCTTTCCCTCTGCCCCTGAAGTTTGCAAAATCTTAGCAAATTATTAATAATAATAGTGAAACCAACAATAATACTCATTCTGTAGTTCCAGAGGATTTTAGCATTCTTAATACACTTTAAAATATATGATTTCACTTAAGTAACAATTCACTGCCAATTATTTTATAAGTACTATAACTAACTATGCTGAGGATTAAGATTCAATGACATGCCCAAGGTCATTAAGCTGAGTTGTAGCAGAGCCAGGACTCTGTCTCCATGCTCTGGCTCTGCATCATATCCGATCTTCATCTTGGGTCCTAACGACTGAGCCAGACCATGGGGTAAACTTCAAACACCCCAGAAACCCAAGCTATTTTAGAAACAGCTAGCTATAGAACTGTTTTGAACCAACTAAGGACAAGGACCCGCCCCAGACAAATTGTGGAGGGGTTGAACATTTTCTTTAGCAAATGTCTAACTTCCCTTCTTATCCTGCCATCTTCTGCCTGGTCTTATGTCATCTCCTAAGATAGCCAACACTTTGCCACTGCTTCAAAAAGACTGCTTTCCAGTAATGGCACTCAGGGCAGCTCTAGACATACCCCTCTCCCCTTCTCCATTAAAACTTACCCATCCCATGTCTCCTTCACTTACTTCAGCTTTGCTAAGCTTCTGACCTCTGAACAACTAACTCACATTCAGAAGAGCAGTGGTCCCCTAGAGGTGGTTTTATTCTTAAAAGTAATTCCTTAGAGATAGCAATGTCTTAAAGGAGTAAATGATCAAAGGGGAAATTTCTGACTCAGGGCAGATCAGAAATGAGATAGTTTCAGACTTGTTAGCTTTAGTCAAATTATGAGAACAACTGTCTGTTCATCTATAGGTGAAGGTCATATTCAAAGTGAATAAAAGGAAACCTTAATTTCACCACTGAGACGCTTTGGCCACAGTGCTGAAACTTAGGATGTAGAAACCTTCACAAAGTCCCTTCTGAGGGCAGTGGGTATCCCTCGGATCACTAATGGGCCACATGGCCTGTCATCTGTAGTCACCATTTCAGGTAATCCTCTGAGCCACCGCTGGTCCCAGACCTGTCATTTGGTGCAATATGAAGTGAACCAAGTTGAGGGTCTTATGCTGGCTTTGGTACAGTTTTCTTACTGAAATAGAGTCAGATATCAAGATAGTAAAAGATTTTCAAGATGAATTTCAGAACTAGAAACATTAATAAATTGAAATCATTTTTAATATAAATTTATTTATTTATTTATTTATTTATTTATTTATTTATTGGCTGTGTTGGGTCTTCGTTGCTGTGTACGGGCTTTCTCTAGTTGCTGCGAGCAGGGACTACTCTGCATTGCGGTGCGCAGGCTTCTCATTGCGGTGGCTTCTCTTGTTGCAGAGCATGGGCTCTAGGTGCGCGGGCTTCAGTAGTTGTGGCATGCAGGCTCAGCATTTGTGGCTCATGGGCTCTAGAGCGCAGGCTCGGTAGTTGTGGCACACGGGCTTAGCTGCTCTGCAGCATATGGGATCTTCCCGAACCAGGGCTTGAACCCGTGTCCCCTGCATTGGCAGGTGGATTCTTAACCACTGCACCACTAGGGAAGCCTGAAGTCTTATATTGAAGTACAAATCCTATTTTATATAAAATATCTTCTGCATTGACCGTAACTCTATCATCCATCCAGTACAGAATTAAAATAGTCCAGATTTTACCAAAATCATGGGAAACCCTAAAGACTGTTTCTACCTAGGGTTGAGCAGATTTCCCTTCGAAATTATAATTTTCTTAGAGTAATGCTTTTGGTAATTTTCATTCTGCAGATGCAAAACAAATAAGGGCTAAAAATTCATGTTAAGTGGCAGGTAGAAGCCAATGTGGTTTAAGTATGTTATTGTATTATAACATAGAGGTATCAAGAGGCCATTTTTTACTTAGCTTTTGCTATTTTGAGAAAATAATAATAATCAGTGTCAGAAAGAGAATAATGAGATAGGCATGCTCATAACATGTCAATGTTTCGAAGAACCTTTAAAATAATTACACCCTTTTTCTTAGCTATATCTTTTGTAGGAATCTAAGAGAAGTAAACAGATGTGCATATTATAATAGAGAAAGAATGTTAGAAACAACTTAAATATACACTTATGATGAAATTGAATATATTAAGGCAAACCACTTGAGGAAGTATTACATATCCACTAAAAGTAATGTTTCTTTGGGAAAATTTTAACAACTTTTATTTTTTTTAATTTAATTTAATTTTGCATAGAGAATATTTGAATAATACACATACAATACTTTAATGGTTCAAAAAGTATTCAATTAAATATCCCCTTCTCACCTCTAATCATCTCCTTAGAGATAAACAGTATTATATGACCAGTTTCTTGTTTATCATGCCAGAGATATTTTATACATATACAAGTTCTAACATATGTGGATAAAATGTTTGTTTTCCCTTGAGGGCACTCATATTAAATCTGTACCTTTGAAAGAAAGTAGCACTCAACTCCAAGTATCTCAGTTCTTACAATAAAGCTTCCTATGACATTTCCAAAATTTTCATTGTAGAAGAAGGTCTTAATGCCATGTGACATTGCTAGCAATCCTATTTGCCCACCTGTCTTTAGAAACATTCTGATTAAGAGCAAAAGAAGAAAGGAATTGTAGTTAGGCAGGCACTTTCCCTCCAAACTCCTAATAACCTGTTACAGTTTGGTGGATGAATGGGAATGAATTAGTTTTCTTCTCTCTCAGCCTAGGCTATAGCCACTAGAAGACTATACTTCTGGTATAAATGTGCAGAACAAGCCAAGTAACCCTCCAGTCTTGGCACAGTGACAAGGAAGAACCATATTCTCATCTTAAAAGCAAGACTAAATCTTGAACTTAGCTCATGGTCAGCAGAACTGTCTGCTGGCCGCCCCAGCACCAACTATTCCCGCTCTCCATCATGCTGAGGCCAGAGGTCCAGCTAGCCCATCATAGGGCATCCAACTTCCATCCTGGCCCTCCATCAGCACCACTACCCTCCATGTGCTTAGAGGAAGCTTCACAAGCCCTGGAGAGCAACCTTCACCCACTGTCCCCCCAGACAGGCTAAGATGTCTTACACTATGGCTTTTTGGTTGAGATTTTGTACTTTTTCCTCAGATAAAAATCATAAAATGTAAAACTTGTTATATAAACTATTTATCGAGTTTCTGGATCCAGCACATATTAAGCACTCAATAATTTTTCAAAGAGCTGCCTAAATGAATGCATTTTGTATTGTTTCAAAGGCTATTTTTTAAAGATGTATGAATGATGCGTTTTGGCACTGCATATTATATTAAATAAAAACAGCACAGGTGGAAGTTCTTGTGGTGCGAAGAGAATTTGTGGAGTGGTGCTTAAGAAAGGTTTGATGCAGCATTTGGTTCTAAAGCACTAATGATGACAGGATACAGATCATGCCAAGTGGTGGTCTTTCCTTTGCGACTGACCTTACTAGCAGACTGTTATGTCTCTAAGCCATTTTTTCTGAACTGAACCAGACATGCAGGGTGGAAAAAAAATTAATGATGCTTGAATTACATAGCCCCTTTTTTTTTTCCTGAAAATCCCCAGTGTTTAGCCAGCAATTCCTTTCCTTGTATCTGGTTATTTAATACCTTTCCTTCTGTTTTATTAAGAAATTCTTCACTATGTAAATTGGTTTCATTTATAAATGGTGAACATTTTCAAATTTTAAACTGTGCATGGTAATGTACATAAAAATGTGTCATATAAAGTATTATTATTTATGATTATTATTGCTGTTATAATTAGTATAAAAATGACAATGTTTATAATGATCTCCCGAAATAACAGGCAACTTGTTAGCTGGATAACTGTGAGTGTAAATGAGCAGTGGCCCGGGCAGTGAGTGTGCATTTGATAAGAATTTATTGCTGAATTAATTGGTAGGTGTAATTTTCCCTGTCACAGAATCATAGGGAATAAGTGAGAACTAGCTTGGGAGATGAGGTCCCTTGTGCAAGTAAGAATGCATGCTCTGTGGGACAGCTCTTCTTGACATATGTGCCAAGTCATAAGAGTTTCAGTACTGAGCCCCAAAACATATATGTGGGTCTCTGGGAGGACTCTCAACCTCTAGTAATGAGGACAATGCAGGTACACAGCATGCCTGGGTTTGTGGCTCTTTTCTGGCTCAGGGGCAGCAACCTCAGCTATGCGATAGGCAGTTGTCATGCTTCATAATGACCACCATTTGCTGACCACTTTTTACGTGCCAAGCATGGGCCAATTACCATACGACAGAATTTCATTTTATTGTTTCAGCAATACTATGAGGAATCATCACACTCGTTTGATATATGGGGAAACTTAGATGCAGACAGGTGTATCATCTTGACCAAGTATGCATCTCTTAAGTGGACTAGAGCATGAGTACAGGTCTAAAGCCCATGCCACAAACCAGTATTTCTCAAAGTGTGATGCTCAGTCCACTGAGAGGGCCATCAATTCCTCCAGATCAGCCTTGAAATAAACATGACATGCCCTTTTTTACAGTGCTTGTAATAGGCAAATGACAATTCCACACAGTTTCATTTTTACATAAGACTAAGGACAAAGTTCGCTAGTAACTTACTTGGTGGGTTACAAGGAGTTATTAAAGTGTTGATATTCAGAAACTAAAATTAACATGTTATTATGTAGTTTACAGATGGCTCTAGTTTATTATTCTATATTTTCATAAGATTTCAGACTAAGATCAGATGGTAAATTTGCTACTTTATGTATATTAGTCAGGGTTCTCCAGAGACACAGGACCAATTGGATATATAAAGAGGAGATTTATTACAGGAATTGGCTCACACTGTCATGGAGTCTGAGAAGTCCCACAGCGTGCCATCTGTAAGCTGGAGAACCAGGCAAGCCTGTGGTATAATTCAGTCCAAGGCCAAAGGCCGGAGAACCAGGGCAGCCAATGGCATAACTCCCAGTCTGAGGCCGAAGGCCTGAGAACTGGAGGGCCAGTGGTGTAAGTCCTGGAATCCAAAGCCTAAAAACCAAGAGCTCTGCTGTGAGAGGCGGGAGAAGATGAATGTCCCAGCTCAAGAAGAGAGAGGGTATTCGCCCTTTCTTGCCTTTTGTTCTGTTCAGGCTCCCAACAGATTGGATGATTCCTGCTCACATTGGTGATAGCATATCCTATTTACTTAGTCTACTAAATCAAATGCTAATCTTCCAGAAACACCCTCAAAAACACACTCAGACACAGTGTTTTACCAGCTGTCTGGGCATCTTTTAGCCCAGGGAAGTTGACACATGAAAGCAACCATCACAATAGGTAATCACACAGATAATTGGAAATCCACTAGAAAGTGGGAACAGGTCAGGTGAGAGCACTGCGAGGCCTTTGCCTCGCTGAAGTGTGCTACAATAAAAAAACGTTGAGTACTGCTGTTTCAACCATTATGCTAAATGGAAGGGGAGAGAGGAGTGTCCTAGTCCATTTGGGCTACTATAACAAAATACCATACCCTGAGTGGTTTAAAAACAACAGAAATTTATTTCTCACAGTTCTCGAGGCTGGGACTTTGAGATCAAGGCACCAGCATTATTGGGTGAGGGCGCTCTTCCGGGCTGCGGACTGCCAGCTTCTCACTGTATCTTCACGGGGTAGAAAAAAAGAGCTAGCTAGCCCTCTGGTCTCTTCTTATAAGGGCACTAATCTCACTCAGGAGGGCTCCACTCTCAAGACCTAATTACCTCCTGAAGACCCCACCTCCTAATACTATCACATCAGGGGTTAGGATTTCAACATATGAATTTTAGGGAGACACAAACATTCATTCCACTACAAAGAGTTTATTCGTTTGCATATGAACTGCAGAGCATGCTGGTATTATTTTCCTATACGTGGAGTGGGAGCTTAAGAACAAAATGTTATTTTGTTTTTCTCATATTCCTATAATTTACATAAGATCCTTTCTTAAAAAATGCCCTATTGTTATTTTCCGAACTTATGATCTAGAATCTCCAATAAGGCAGGACACATCCAATGCAGATGATTAGCTGTGTTTTCATTTTCACATTGATTCATTTTGTGAGTAAATATTATTTGAATCCTTTCCTGTTTTAATGTATCCTAATCATTCTTTTTCATACCCTAAGCAATATAAACTTCTCAGCAAAGTCATTTAATCTCTCTTCAGAAAATCAGAATAAGCACTTTTCTGAAACCTACCCAAGGCGGCTGCTACTCCAACACATCACCCATAAACTGCCTTTAGCAAACAAAAGATAATTTATAGATTCCAAGCATTAACTATTCTTGGACCCATTAGCTGCAAGGGCATAGACAAATTGGGTTATTCAGTCTCTAAGCATTTCTGTCACAGAGTCAAAGATATATATTATTGTCCTTTATTTATTGAAATATTCCCGCAGCATTCATACCATACTCATCTGAAAACTTCTTCAGCCCATGGGATACAGTTCTTAATTTTCAACCATACGACAATAATTCAATGTTGATTCCTTCAGATCATCCAGTTATTATCTATTAGTAAGTGTGGTGGTGCGAAGTAGCAATTATTTCTACTTGGCGATTTTATCTCAGCCCAAGAAAAAAAAATTGCTCAAATAGGGTAACAAAAGAAGTCTTTTAAGTCTTTGATATGACATTTATTACTGAAAATTCCCTGGGTTTTGTTGACCTCCGTAGCAGCAATATTTTGATAATGCTTTTCAAGCAGTTTGAAAATAACTTTAATTTACCACTTAATAGTGCTTAAGACAGCGATTTGAACACCTGATAAGTATTAAGGATAAAAAAACAAAATATAAATAAGATGGAAGGGCAGATGCTACTACATTCGCTAAACTGTATCCACATTCAGTATTTTACCCTTTGTTCTGACAAAATAGGGTAAACCTCCAAGTTTTATACAGTAACCCTTTAATCCTAGGAAGCAAAGGGAGAGATCATCATAAACAAGCATTTCTCTTTGTTCCTTTTTTCTTTCTTCAGGGAGACTGGAGTTTAAATCTTTCATTCACTCCTGAAGTAACAGTCAGCATGAAGCACAGCAAAAGTACTAATGATACTGAGTAAAAATAGTAATGATGAAATGCCAACCCAGCCTAATGTCATGAGGAAAAGGCAGAAAGAGAAAATAAGTGACAGTTCTTTTCTCATTCAGGCACACAGATTTATCACAGGTAATCAAATGTCATGAGGATTAAGAGGACTGTAGATAGGCTTTAGAACCAAAAACTTATGGTACTACTGGTCAGTGATCTCCTGTGGACCAAGTCTCACCCCTAAAAAACATTCTAAGGAGATTTAATCCCAACAACAGTGACATGCTCTATTTTCCACAGTATAGGCAGTATGTCCACCATGGCGAGCACCGGAATGCCCCTAGCAAGGAGATAACCCAGTGTCAGTCAGCTCCTTAGAAATGAGAGGGAAAGGCTTGTGTAATATGCAGTTCATCATTGATTTGCAGTGATCATGTGCTGAAACTACCAGGCCTGGAAACATAGGCCTTCAGGACTTCTTCAAATAGACAAAACAAGCAAAACTTAATATAACAGTAAAAAGTACGGCTTTCTTGAAGTGCTCCTAAATATCACTCACCATTGTGAACAAGCCTACATAATGTGTATGTCATTTAGAGGATGGGCTTAAATGCCAAAACAGATGTGGATCCACCATTATTAAACTGGGTGATCTAAGCCTTTATTCTCAGGCTTTAGCAGTCATTAGAATCAACTGGAGGGCTTCTTTTTTTTTTTTTTGCGGTACGCGGGCCCCTCACTGCTGTGGCCCCTCCCGTTGCAGAGCACAGGCTCCGGACGCACAGGCTCAGCGGCCATGGCTCACGGGCCCAGCCGCTCCGTGGCATGTGGGATCCTCCCGGACCGGGGCACGAACCCGTGTCCCTTGCATCGGCAGGCGGACTCTCAACCACTGCGCCACCAGGGAATCCCTGGAGGGCTTCTTAAAACACAGATTGGTATAATGTTCACTCTCAGAGTCTCTGGACCACACCTCAGTAGATCTGAGGTGGGCCAGAGAATTTGAATATCTAACAAGGACAGGGGAGTCAGAGATGATGCCGATGCTGCTCTTACTGAGACCACCACTGCGAGGTTCCACTCCTCCTCCCAGTTGTGCCTCAGTTTCTTAACCAGTTAACTCGAGAATATTAACACCTACCTCCCAGAGTTGTGATCAATAAATGATGTACTGAAAGTTCTTAACGTGGTGCCTAGCCCACATGAAGTTCTCAGTCCGTGCTAGCTGTCATTACTGTTTAATTCTATGGACCCTGGAGGATCCCCAAAATGAAAACAACGAATGGCTTGTTGCGTTTACTTCGGTTGCTTCTCTGGATTTTCTGCTTTCAACTTTTGATCAGAGTAAACGCCTGTTTTCAATTTTGAGTTAGAAATGAAAGAGTTTTGCTCTTCAAGGATGCTAAATCCACACTTAGTTTGGCTGCATGATCTGTATATGTGGTTTTACATTCTTCATTTGTTTCTCACTCTGTGCAGTAAAATATTCATGATTTTGGTTGGCTGTACGATGCCGTAAGATGTCCCAGGGTGAGTGAGGGAAAAGAACCATGCACGGTTCTACCTTGTAAGATACGTCAGGGACAAATTTCTTTCTACTAATGCAAACTCGGATGCACACAGAGATAATGCTACCATTTTTGGACTTTCCACATTTTTAAGTTAATTGACTGTCTCTGGTAGTTAAGTTGTCTCTTGGTAAAGATGTGCCTTAGAAGATACAAGATGAGAAACTCAACTCTGTTGCTGACTTTGGAGCAAAACTGAGTTGGATTAGCATTAATGACTATATGTGAATTCTTTCTGACAGAATTGCCTGGTTCTTATGTAAATTGGTATATGTTGTTGGTGCCTGTGTACAGAAAGAAAAAAGAAGAATAGAATCTAAGCCATAGCAATGAATGACAGAGATCTAGGGTTAAAAATCACTGATGGTTATAAAAGGAAGAAATTATTCTTTTTACTTGATGACCACAATGGAGGAAGACAAGACTTTTGAGTGGTGGGAATGGTTTTGCTAGAAGACTCTGAGCTAGCATGGGTGAAGCTCACGCGGCAGTATAGAGTGATGTGGGTCTCAGGTGCAGCATCTTACAGCCTTGTGTCCTGGATTAAAGCAATCAAAGTTCATCATGTGGTGTTGCATATTCAGCACCGTGCAAAATTACTGCTGTCTCCAGATAACAGTAGTCTTCATCATATACAGGCTTATGAGGGAGCTTATCGGAAGTCAACTTCCAAGTTAAGATACCTTGGGAAACATTCTTATGGTATCGATTTCTTTGCATATTTTTAAGACTGGTGCTTCCACCACTCAGGAGAAATACTTTCATACCATAAGGTAGAACAAGAGTCATTAAGGCAGAATTGAAGTTCACCACTGAATAGGGGGTATGAGGTGAAGCTTGCCACTTTAAGTAATTGCAGAAGTCTCCAGATGAATGATATATTGCAGATAACAGATGTGTTTCTTCTTTGATGATTCCTGGTGAACTGGAAAGCTTCCAGAAGATTAGAAATAAGTAAAATACCCCACATTGAAAAGCAGGCAGAGAAATATAAATTATATATAGACAAGTATTTATACTAGATAAATATACTAGATAAATATACGTATGTATATAAATATATATATGCATATTTCTAACAGCAAGACCTTAGAACAAATTATAGACTAGAGTCATGGGACCAAGGAGGTAAGGTTGTGTCACTGGCAGCCATCTTGTGCACATCAGATAATAAACAGTGACAAACTAACCTCATAGCACTTTTTTGATAGTGTTTAATATACTGATAACTCCAATGGAACAACACAGACATCCTATTTTTATTTCAGCAAGGCTTGTGGGCATACCACAGATATGGAGGAAATCATAATCGATTGATCAGGAGGAGAATACAATAGTGAAATTGGCTGTCTTGCAAAGTGCTGAACCTCCCATCATTGAATGTAACCAAACAGATGCTAAATGAGAACGAGGGAAATCTCTTACTCTTCCTGCGTAGTGAGCTTTCGTACTGGAAGTTCCATAAAGGAAGGTATTTAACTAAGTTACTAGAATAGTTTGTGCACTCAACAAACATATTTGCTGAATAAACGAACATCAAGATTCAAGAAGGAATTGGATTTCAGCCTTTCCTAATGTTCAGATCTCAACTCTTAAATAGCTTTGATTTCTATTGAATTAGATATTGTTTGCTTAATGTAAAAAATATTAAAGGCAAGATAATGGAGACAATAAAAAGATTAGTGGTTGCTGAGAGAAGTGGAAGTGTGGGAGATGAATGCACAGAGCACAGAGGATTTTAGGGCAGTGAAAATATTCTGTATGAGATTATAATGATAAGTACCTGTCATTACACATTTGTGCAAACCTATAGAACATACGACACCAAGAGTGAACCCTAACGTAAACTATGGACTTTGGGTGATTGTGGTGTGTCAATATAGGTTCATCCTTGTTAAAAAAAAAAAAAAAAGTACCATTCTGGTGAGTGGTGTTGATAATGGGAGAGGCTACACATATGTGTGAGCAGGCTGTATATGGAAAATTTCTAGCTTCCTCTCAATTTTGTTGTAAACTTAAAACTAATTTAAAAATATAAAGTCTGTTGAAAAATATTCCGCATTTTTAATGAATATAATTACTTGTTCCCCAAAGTCTACCTTACATATTTTATCAATATAATAACCATGTAATGAAAGGAATCTAATTTTACTTGATACTGGGAAGTTTTGGTTGTTAATTTTCTTAACGTTTAAAACCTGATGTGTTGGAAGGAAGCTTAGGAATGTATTAGTAAATGAGCAACTAGGGCTCAGGATTTCTGCCATTTGAATTTGGGGTTCTATTACTAATGTCATCCAGTAAGAGTATTGCTAGTCTCAAGGTTATATTGTCTATATAACCTTCCCTTGAATGGAAAATAAGTAAGAGCACTGAGGAGAAAATGCTTGGAAATGTAAATGGTTTTTATAATATGGGTTTGAACCAAAGTTAAAATGTTTGCTATCTCAGTTAGTAGAATAATTTAGCTACTGATTAAGGCACTAACCACTACTCTATACTGCACCAATATTAAACGGCTAAAGTTTCTTAAATGGATTATACAAGATAAGCATCCCCCAGGGAATATTTGACAATATCTGGAAACCTTTTTGGTTGTCACAATTAGGGGGTGATGGCGGCATCTAATGGGTAGAGGCCAAGGATGTTTACAATTTTGCTGTTGAGCAATAGCATAAATGATGCATTTACAAAACCATCAGTAGATTAATTCGTTCAGCCTTCTGAAGAATGTATAGTTTTGACTAAATGAAAATATATATTTAGGGACTTTCCTGGCAGTCCAGTGGTTAAGACTCCATGCTTCAACTGCAGGGTGTGCAGGTTCAATCCCTGTTTGGGGAACCAAGATCCTGCATGCCACAGCAAGGCCAAAAAAAAAAACAAAACAAAATTAAAGATTAAAATATATATTTAATTTTACTAAGTACCCCTCAGAAACCTGAAGCAAATGCAATTTTTACAGAACAAAATGTTAACATGACTGGAGAAACCCTTTTCACTGCTCATGAATTTAGATAAAATGATGCCATTCAAAGTCCACAGCCATGAAGATAGGGATTCCACCTTGCTTCCTACTATGCTCTCACCAGCTGTGATTTTAAGGGAATTAAATGTTTATTAAGTGCCTTCTGTATACCAAGATGCTGGCTTATATGCTCTCCCATATGTTATCTAATATAATTTTTACAACAAATACATGAAATAGTAATTATTTTCCCTGCTTTATAAATGAGGAAACAGTGGTGCTGAGAGATTAAGCCACCCCCTAAAAGTGCATCACTAGAAAAGGGTGGAAATAGAACCCTGTTCTGATGATTCCGACACACCCTGCTCCTCTGCCTCTACACCCACTGTAGACCCTAAGATGTATATGAGTATTTAGTCATTCTGATTCATTACTCAGAGGATAAACTGATGAATGGATACACAAATTCTATGCAAAGACTTTAGCAGAAGTGTTTTCCGAGTGGTTTGGAATCAAGATAAGGATATATATATATATATATACATGACAGCTGATACTTACTGAATATGTATTGTTTTACTCTGTTCAGGCTGCTGTAACAAAGTACCATAGACTGATTGACCAGGTGGATGATAAACAACAGAAATTTGTTTCTCTAGAAGTTCTAGAAGCTGGAAGTCTAAGATCAGATTGGGTTCCCTCTTCCATGTTCCAGACTGCCAACTTCCCATAGTATCCTCACATGGTGAAAAGAGCGTGAAAGAGCTCTCTGGGAATTTTTTTATAACGGCACTAATCCCATTGATGAGGGCTCCATCCTCATAACTTAATCACCCCCAAAGGCCCCACCTCTTAATACCATCATATTGAGAGATAGGATCTCAACATATGAATTTGGGAAGACACGAACATTCAGTCCATAGCATTTACCATGCTTCAGATACTGTTCTTGGTGCTTTCTATGCATTTTCTCTTTTATTTTTCAAACAGCATAACAGAACTCACGAGGTGGATACTATTATTACCTCCATTTCGCAGGAGTGTAAACCGAGACTCAGAGGGGATAAATACCTTGCTCTAATCAGATAGCTGTTAAATAGTAAAGCCTAGATTTGTATCCAGACACTGAAACTCTAAAACAACTACAGTTGTCAACTGGGGGCTATTTTGTCCCCAGGAGATAGTTGGCAATATTTGGAAACCTTTTTGGTTGTCACAGCTATAGGGTGATACTGGCTTCTAGTGGATAGAGGCCAAGGATGTTTACAGTGCACAGAACAACTCCCAGAAAAAGAAATTATCCAGCCCCAAATGTCAATAATGGCAAGGTTGGGAACCCTGCTGTAGGACCTACCTTCAGCATTTCTTTGTACTTTACTGCCATTGAATTGGGGCAGAATCATGGAAATAATGAATATGACATCTGACATTACTGATGATTAATTCTTACCTGTATTTAATCTTACACCACTTTTTCATGGCAATGCTGATTTTAATATATAACAGCATTATGTTATCTAAATTACATCAAAATTATCTTCGCATCTTCTGTAAAATAAAAATGTCTCGTCTCACATCCAAAACTTCCTACTAAATTGGTCTGCAGTAAATCTCCTGGGAATCAGATTTTTTTTTAAAGTTCCTCAAATGATTTTTAACATGCAGCCAAGTTGTTTTGAGAAACGTATAAAGAAAAATAGCAGAGATATTTAAAGTACGTAACACTTTCTAGTCTCCACTAAAGTAATACAGTAATGGCCCACAGTCACTGAATGCTTATTTTGTGCCTAGGACAGAGCTGAATACTTTACAGGAATTATCATACTTTAAATTCTTCAATACTTCTATCAGGTAGATGTTCTTATGGCCATTTTTACAAATGATGAAACTGAGGCATCAGAAGATTAAATAACTTGTCCAGAGCACACCACCAGTATGTGACAGAGCTGCCAGTTAACTCTAGCTCCTCCTGATTGGAAAACCCACACTGTAAACCAGTGGCTCTGAAACACGAGCATGATCAGAGCCACCTGTAGGGCCGTGAGGACGCAGATGGCTGGACCCCCTCCCACACACCCACATCAGAGGTTCTGAGTCAATACGTCTTGGGTGGGGTCTGAGAATTTGCATTTCTAACAAGTTCCCAGGTGATGCTGCTAATCCTGATGTTCTGGGGAACTATAATTTGAGAACCCCAGTGCTAAAGAGGGACAGTTTTTTATAAAATCAAGCTCTTTCTCTTTTATGACACATCTTTTGTTTAAGAAGCTTCATCTCTCATTTTTCGCCTGAATCTTAGGGGATTTTTTTTAAAAGTACTTTTCTGTCCCACTAGCTTAATGTCTTTTCATACCAGGGACAGTCTAAGTACCACATTGGTATGACAGGTGTATAATATTTGCTGTCTACAGTGGAGTGGGGTGAAGGGAGAGCCATCCAGGGGGAGAGATCAACATCCTCTTGCCTCCAGTGATAATACTCCTAACCAGAGAAAAAGAAATCCAAACAGGACAAGAAGGGACCTAAACCAATGGGAGAAAACTCCAAAGTGGCAATTAAATGCCTGACATAGGGGACGAAGGGAAAGGTAGCAGATTAGAGGAGAACAGGAAATCAAGAGAAGTTTTTTGGTCCAACCTCCTTGTTCCTACACTAAGAACCAATTATGATTAAATAAAGGGCAAAAAGAGGTAAGAGATTTTTTTCTTAGCCTGCTCTCATCTCTGCTAAGTAGCAGCAAGCAAATAAGTCAACATGCCCCAAAGATGAGCTATCAAAGTGAAACATGAGTTAAAGGCAATGGTGGGAGTAGGCGGTGAGAATTATATCTGGTCCCCCAGTGCCACAGTCAGTCAGCAGCAATACACTCACCCACTAACCGACTCCATACATTTTATTGAATCTCTACGAGACGTTGAGAGAAACACAAAGAGAGGGTTTTATCCCTCAGGAGCTTACAGTCAAGGTGAAAGGTGAACCTATAAACAGGATTAATGAAGAACACCAGGACCAAATGAGTGGCAGAGACATAGGAGGAGCCTAGGGTAATCACCATGATTGGAGTGGGCAGGGGATGCGTTGCAGAGGTGATGGGCGTTGAGCTGGGTCTTCAAGAATAGGTCAGATGTGGGTAGTTGGAGCACAGTGGAGAGAGGCCCTCAGCAGGGTCGAGGAGGAGAGAGGAGCGTCATGGAAAAGGCAGAGAAGTGAGGAATTTGGGGCCGACTTTCAAGGTAGATGGATGGATTTGGCCCTGGATCATAGGGTAAGTACCTGAAGACAGGGCTGACCCAGGCTGCAAAAAGCCAGACCAAAGAGGAGAATGGGTTTGTCTTGTGGACCCTGGAGGGCTGGAAAGTTTTTGATAAGGAGAGCGTTGTGATAACACTATAACTCTAGGTAAATTCCAACCATTTCTTCCTTTCCTTCCTGACCATACACCCCGTATTCAGGCTGGATTCCCCCCTCGTACTTCTATCTCCAATCCTGCCCTTTGTTTGTGGGGCATGGGCATGCTCTGTGCATCAAGGTGCCATTGAGTCTGTTTCAGTGTTCTTTGGTACCAATTTCCTGGCTCTCCAGAGCAGGAGCTGGATTTTTTTTCAAGGCTCAGGAGGCATGAGGAGGTATAAGTTTCTAACCCAGGATTTGGCTTCCAGCATCATACGAGTTGTGCCTATAAATTTCGTTCCACGCAAGGTAGCGTTTACTAACCTTTAAGTAGTTCACAGAGAACAATTCAGCCTTCCCATTTGAATGGTAACACATGAAATATTTGGTATCCCCCAAGTCTGTTTACTTTCTGACTTAAAAAAAAATGGTTTTAAATAGCTTTCTTACCTATCCTCATTACCAACAGGTCTTCTAAAAGTATTATTCCTGCTATTATATAGAAAATGACAATTATAATGGAAGAATTTAAATAGGATTAAATCCAAGGTTGTTTTTTGTTGTTGTTCTTTCCTTTCTCTTTTTTTTTTTTTTTGGCCACACCATGTGGCATGTGGGATCTTAGTTTCCCACCAGGGATCAAACCCGTGCCTGCTGCACTGGGAGCGTGGAGTCTTAACCACTGGACTGCCAGGGAAGACCCTAAATTCATAGGTTTTAAATACACACTGGAGTGCGAACTCCATCTTATTTGTTTCCCAGTGTCTAGTACAAATAATATTAATTATTAATTAATATGTATTGGCTAAATGAACAAATAATAACCAGAGTCAACAGCCAAAATGCATGTCTCGGAGATAAGCAAAGACAAGAAGATTCATTTTCAAGTATATTTGCTGAATTTCCAATATGTACCAGACACGGTGCTAAGGGCTTTCACATTTCCTCCTCATACAACTCAAGTGGGCAGATGTTATGATCTTATGTTAGAGATATGTAACCTGAGGCACAGAAAAAGTTTAGTAACTTACCCAAGAATCCCAAACCAGGTGTTCTAATTCAAATCTAATTCAAACTCCAAGCTTCTGTCCTTGAGTTTTTCCCAGATTTATCTAATTATAGCAAATACCTGAGTGCTTATTACTCTCGCTTCTCACTTCAAGCTCTCCTCAGAAGATTCTGACTCAGTAGTTGGTGGGGGTCAGGAATCTATGGCTCTGGTGATTCTGAGAAACATTTCAGGGGTCTTCAGTCCCAGCTGCCCATTGGAATCATGTTGGCAACGTTTAAAAACTCCACATGCCTTGGCCCTGCTCTAAACAAATCAACGGGAAGTAAGAGAGAAATCCCTAGGCCTCGATATTTTTTAATTCTCCAGATCATTCCAGTGGGCATCCAGAGCTGAGAACCACTGGGCTCAGCTCTACTATACTGACAATAATATTTAAGGGGTTTACCCAGCCTCCTCTAAGCACCTCTCCACCCCTTGCCTTTCTTCCCATACAGTGTGGGCCAGGAAAAAAGCCAAAATACTTAAATGAAAAGAGGAACAGAAGGGAAGGAGATCAAGAAACCATTTGTGACAAGTGATTAGGGAAAAAAAATGAGAGCTGTCGAAAGTGGTAGGGGGAGGTGAGGGGTGAAGAGAAAGGTTTGAGATTCATCACTGAAACAATTTACTAACTCTTAAGTGGAAGTTACACAAAGCTGTCACTCATGTGAGCATATTGCTCTCAAGTAAAGATCACGCACTTTTCTGTGGAAGTCAAAGCAATTTTTACAAACTCATATATTTATCCTTCCTTGTGACAAGGCTTGAAGATCAGAAATTCTGTCTGGGGACTTCCCTGGTGGCGCAGTCATTAAGAATCCTCCTGCCAATGCAGGGGACACGGGTTCGATCCCTGGTCCGGGAAGATCCCACATGCCGCGGAGCAACTAAGCCCATGCGCTACAACTACTGAGCCTATGCTCTAGAGCCCGCAAGCCACAACTACTGAGCCCATGCACCACAACTATGGAAGCCCACGCACTCTAGGTCCTGCGTGCCGCAACTACTGAGCCTGCATGCAGCAGCTACTGAAGCCTGTGCGCCTAGAGCCCGCTCACCACAACTAGAGAAAGCCCATGCGCAGCCAAAAAGAAAAGTTAAAAAAATATAAAGAAATTCTGTCTGTGTCTTCATCGTTCTTATTTTACAAGTGGGAGTACTGAGGCATGCTGGGAGAATGAAGTCCCCAAACTGGTTCCCAGGCTTTGTTGCCACCTCTGCTGTAAGGGGTGCATATTTTCTCTGCCTGTAAAATACTCATGGGCATAGACAACTACAATGCGATATTTGGGAAAACAGAAATATGGAATACCTTTATGCCATCCTTCCAAACAACTGGAGGGTCCAAAACAATTGGAGCAAGTTAATATGACGGAAATTTATGTTATACTTTGATAATCAGAAATAACTTCAGTTACGTGGCATATGCCTATTGGATCTGTTTCCAAAGGGATGAAAACAAAGGAGAAGTGAAGTGCAGAAATTGTAGGTATCTACACACTTCTGGTGGGAGAAAATGACGTTTTAAAACTGCTGATTGTGATCTAGCAAGTGCTGCATTCCTTTGTATCAAAAAGAAAAACCAGGGCTTCCCTGGTGGCGCAGTGGTTGAGAGTCCGCCTGCCGATGCAGGGGATACGGGTTCATGCCCCAGTCCGGAAAGATCCCACATGCTGCGGAGCGGCTGGACCCGTGAGCCATGGCCGCTGAGCCTGCGCGTCTGGAGCCTGTGCTCCGCAACGCGAGAGGCCACAACAGTGAGAGGCCCGCGTACCGCAAAAAAAGAAAAAAAAAGAAAATAGAAAAGAAAGAAAAACCAGTGTTCTCCCTCCTGCCTTCCTCGCCTGGGCAGTCCTTCACCCTCACTTAATGAAACGGAACAGGTGATGCCTTTAACTCCTCTTTCATTTAATCTCATTAATGCAGTCTGTTGGGATTCTCATTGTAGGGTAACATAGGGACAGTCGCGTTAGACCTCTAATGAAAAGTGCAATATTTTTCGATTAGACTTTTAATTGCTACGTGAAAATGTGTGAGGATGAGCTGAAAACCAAAGCTGAGGCCACTGGTGAGTTTTGCATTTTCTTCTTTCTTCTGACACTTAGCTGTACGAACCATCCTTCAGGCAAGACAGTAAGCGTTTATAAGCTCTCGGCAAAATAAAGTGATGGCTAAGTGCGGGAACAATAAAATATTTTCTGACTTGAGCATGTATGTAATAAATAAGTCACTCAGGCTTTATTTTACACTGGAGAACATATTTATATATAAATAGTATTATATCCTAGAGCAAATTACCAAACACATAAGTTTTGAGACTGAATTCATGTGGTCATCTGCCCATTACACTAACATGAGGTTAACAGTGTGAACATCCATGTCACAATTTTGTCGCTTTGATTTTAGCCATTGTCATTACTATTGTTAAGATCATTTTACTTTTCTAATTTTTTTAAGATTTTTTTTTAAATTGGTTTATCAATATATTATGGCAGGTACTTTCTCATATGTAAGAAATCTGTTTTCAAAAAAAATTCTATTTGGTTGAATGATTATTAACAGGTGAATTATGTTTGGGTTTTTCTTCTAAATTTTTTGTAAGTAAAGTAGTACATAGTTCCCTAAACACACATTATCTCATAGCATAGAGAGATTTTTGAGCATTCACTTTAAAAATATTTCAGGTCAAGATGGTGCATGATTTTTTTTGTTAGTACTAGAACAACAGTTGGAAATATTAACATGTAAATTGATATAATTGTTCGTTTCAAATCATATAAGCCTAAAAATTGTTCAAAAAAAGTTACTAAGCAAATTAAAACTCCTAAAATATTATATTAACTCAGAAGTACATTTTTCCACAATGCTAGAGCTTCCTAGTGCCTGTATTTTTAGAAAAGAATAGCTATTGTTTCAAGGCAATTATTCACTGATTCCAGAATATATATATTTAAAGACTTTATTCATGAAATAAGCCATTACCAGCAGATTGCAGTTCTGACATCAATGGAATCTTTAAACAACGATTTATCCTTCCTATTGACAGATTTACTCAGGATATTGTTGTATTGTTGTTTAGAAATTAATAACACTGGACGTATTAATGTCTATGTACTTAATCCTCTTTGGGTCTGAATTACAATTAGCACAGGCTGACAGGTAAACTTAAATGTTCCTTTCTCCCTTGATTTGGTGTTAAAAAAACAAACAAACATGAATTTGTCTTCTATTGTAAAGTTACATAGAACACTTTAATTTTAGGAGCTTATAGGTGTGTGTGCGCATACACACACACCCCCCTCATTTTTTAAATGAACTGTATGAACAAATGTGCCTTTACATTTTAAAGACAACCAGATATTTTACTTTCCTCTTAAATTTTAGTGGAATTAAAAGGAATATTCCAGATTAAAGCTGCAGCTTTTTTTCAAGTTACTACGGTAGAAATTTTAGTGTTGTGCTTAGCAACTGGTTTTCACCAGTCTTTTTCCTCTATTATTTCCCCCCAAATAAATATTTCTGCTGCTTTGAAGTAATTCAAGCCTCTAAAGAAAATACTCAGAAAAGCTCCACTTTTTCCTACCAATTTAGACCACCTGGTAGCATCAAAATGCCTTTGGTAGAAATTAATGTATAAGAAACACAGCTAACGAACGGAGCAGCCATAAACATCTCCGTGCAAATGTTGTTATAAACTATCAAGCAATGATTATGAATTTGCTGCTTGTAGAAAAACAGTTCAAACGAAACTTGTGAAAATGAAATTTGAAAATCAGGGAATCTGTTCTTAGTACTTGGTCATCGTTGTTCACAGAACTCCCTCACCAGCTTACGTAAACACTGAATAAAGCTGTTAGGGATTACGTGCAGCATGATGGATCTGATGAGCTCAAAAATAAGATAGCTTGGGTCCTATAATATTTAGGATTATGCCGGTAATCTCTTTAGGGAAAGTGTGCAGTATCAGCAGAAAGGCACTTTAGTCTTCAAGGGAGCTAGGCACTCATAATTCTATATTTGTTGAGTGGCTAAGCCTTTGCCTACCTTGATATAGGGCCTGTGTGATGTTTGGAATAGGGTGAAATTATAAGAAGGGGCTTACTGGAGTGACATCCCAAGTTATCATTTTACCCCTAAAATAATTTCTGGTGCTGCATACAGGTGAGAATACATTCGTTTAAATTCTAGGTGTCTCCTTTTTTGAAAAAGGCTGTCTATATAAGGATGAACTAAACCCAAACGTGTCTTTCTCCAACCTCTGAACTTGTTCTTGTCTCTAGAGATGAAATAAAAATTACGATTGTTTTTTCAATTCTATAATTTCTTTTCAAAATTCAATTCAGAAACAATGGAGACTGAGTTGCAAGTTTGCTAGAACATAAATGATATAGAAATGTAATTCTCAATGCAGAAACTTACAATATATTTTTCTATTGTAGCATTGTCTATGTTAAAAACAAAACCAAATCTCTTGCAGTTAATCCAAAAAATGAGTTCCTAAAATCTGAGTTCTTATAGAAAGATCACTGGTATCCAGGTGTTCTCCCATAAGTGAAAGATCCCTCATGTCATGTTGGAGTGCCCATTCAAATGAATTTTTCCCTACGTCAACCCTCTGATGGCAAAGAAAGTCTTTGGGGCTAATGGTAGTGACTGTTCTTTTTCCATTTCATTCTCTCTCTCTCTCTCTCTCTCTCTCTCTCTCTCTCTCTGACACACACAAAACTGGTGTAAATATCTCACCTATGTTCTAAAGTTTGTTTATGTAGTTATTTGCTGCATCCATGGCTAAGGGCATGTTTAAAAAAAAAACATAAGTGTTTATAAATATGTAAGAGGGATAAATTATAATACTGTTCAGTTTTTGACCATCCAAGCAGACTGTAGGACATTATGAGCCAGTTAAATCAAGCTCTTATTACATTAGGAAGAAAAATGTTAATATGGTGCCAACATTCTGATCTTATATGGACGTTGTCCTCATGTGGGACAAGAATCCACCAAGTATCTCATGCAAAGATGAGATGCCACGTTTATTTCACAAGGTTTCTCTTTTCAAGAACGAAGGCATTGAAATTGGATTCTGATCACTGTATTTTAGACTATGTCCTCACCTTTGCCCCTGTAGTCTTGGTTTGTCTCTTTTTTAACACACTTCAAGAGATTTGGTCTTTCTTTACCACTAAGCAGGAAGAAACTTTTTTTTTCTTCTTATTTTCAAGTTCTCTGAAAAACTTCTGAGAACTTCAGGAATGGTCTCTACCACATCTATCAATGGAAAGAGTGGGAAATAGTACTGTGTCCTTTCCACCCCACACTTCAGTTGCTTAGGGTTTTCTTGGTGTGTATGGGAGACGGAGGAGTGTTAATTAGTCTTCCTGTTTCAACCTTTGAATTGTTTACCTTCAAATATATAATTTAGTGGCTTTATTTTTATATTTCTTAGCCATGGCCCTGTTAATTGGCCTTTTCAAGTATTCTTGAAAAGAATGTAATATAGGAACCACTTCTTAGAGCAGAGTGAACAGTGAAACTGGGTTGAACCACATGAAATCACCAACGTTGACTATCTCCTTGCACAAAAGAGTGGCAAATTCATATGGTTCAGTATGATATATGTGACTACAGATAAAAGCATGATTGTTTGATAACTCTAAAAGAATTCTGCTATTTATTTTTCATTTAACCCCATTAACTACCCTGTTTACTTTCTAAGACCCAGCTCAAAAGCCACCTCGTCCATCAAATCTTGCCAGCTTTCCCTAGTTGAAATCAATGTACTTCTTCCAGGTTTAGTTTAGCATTCATCTCAGTCTGCCCTGTGTTGACGTTATGTAGACCTGTGGGGGGTTGTACAATCATTGTATTCACTTTGGAGACAGAAACTTGGTTTTGCATATATCTGTGGCCTAAAAGAAACAAATGCTTGCTCAATTGCCTTTGCTGGGGCTGTCTCAGAGGATTTTCACTACTCCATCAAAAGAAGCACTTTGAGTAATTCAATTATTTCTAATAGTTAATAGAATTTTTAGTACAGTGTTAGATTTACAGAATAATTGAGCAGAGTTCCGTATATCCACCCACCCTCTCACCTACAATTTCCTCTATTATTAATAGCTTGCATTAGTGTGATATATTAATGAACCAATTAATTAGTGAACCAATACTGACACATTATTATTTACTATAGTCCATAGTTTACATTAAGGTTCACTCTTTGTGTGGTACTGCTCTGTGGATTTCTATGAGTTTCGACAAATGCATAGACATGTATCCATCATCACAGTATCATACAGCACAGTTTCACTACCCTAACAATTCTCTGTGTTTCACCTATTTATCCCCCAAACCTGGGACAACCACTGTTTTTTTTTTTTTTTTTTTTTTTACTGACTCCAGAGTTTTGCCGTTTCCAGACTGTGCTATAGTTGGAATCATACCGTGTGTAGACTGTTCAGACTGTCTTCTTTCACTTAGCAACATATATATAAGGTTCCTCCATATCTTGTCATGGCTTGATAGCCCATTTCTTTTCAGCACTGAATAATATCCCATTGTCTGGATGTGCCATAGTGGGTTTAGCCACTCACTTATTGAAGGATGTCTTGTTTGTTTCCAGTTTGGGGTGATTATGAATAAACTTGCCATAAACATCCATTTGCAGGTTTTTGTGTAGACATAAGTTTTCAGCTCACTTGGTAAATACGTAGCAGCACAATTGCCGAGTCATATGGTAACACCATGTGGCTGTGTAAGAAACTGCTAAACTGTCTTCCAAAGGGGCTGTACTATTTTGCATTCCCACCAGCAACGAATTCCCTTTGTTCTGCATCCTCGCCAGCATTTGGTATTGTCAGTTTTTTTTAGATTTCAGTCATTCTAACAAGTGTGTTGTTTTAATTTGTAATTCCCTAATATAATATGACATTGAGCATCTTTTCATATACTTATTTTCTGTCCGTATATCTTCTTTGGTGAGGTGTCAGTTTTGGTCTTTTGCCCAGTTTTTGAAGTCTAAGAGCTCTTTGAATATTTTGCATAGAAGTCCTTCATCAGATACGTGTTTTACAATATTTTCTCTCAGTCTGTGACTTGTCTCTTCATTCTCTTAATGCAATTAGATTTTTAACATAGAAAAGCTGTAATTTTTCATCTTCTAAAAAGAGGCTTTTTTGCTCTTTTGATTTTTTCTCCAGAGAATTAACTCTGCCTGGTCACTCTGAATCATCTGTGTGACCTGGTGTGTGGAGTTTCTCCATCCCTGCCCTCCTTCAGTGAAGGTGGTGCTGCATAAACTTGAATTTCCTATTGAAGTTTTCAGCTAAATGGAGGCTAGAGAAAGGGGTTCAGAAACAAATTAAGGAACTAAAGAGAGACAAGTTTTTTCACTGCAGCACAACAACTGCTGTTTTCTTCTTTTTATAACTGGAAGGATTAGCTATCAAAGAGGATGCATGTCTTTTTTTCTTATATAAAGTTGTCTTCACAGAGAGTTGGAGCTTGAGGGCAGATACCCTGAGAGTTAAATTGTAGGAGGTCTTTCCTTTCTCTCTTCCAGAACTTCTCAAATTTTACTCTGCATCACAGAGGTTCTCTTACAGTGCAGATTCTGATTATGTTGGTCTAGGGTAGGACCTAAGTGCCCACATTTCTATCAAGCACCGAAGCCATGTCAGTGCTGCTGGTCAGGGACCACACTTTGAGTAGCAGATCTCAAGACAGCACTATGATAGAGGAGAGGAATGTGATGAGTATCCATCATGACTATTGAACTCTATGTTAACTAATCGGCTTCCGTGAGACGGGGCAGCATTCCAAATGTTTCATTTCCAGAATTACCATGGCTAGCTGAAATGAGTTCATTTCTGTTTCAAACACTGTTTGACCTTCTTAGATTTAACAAAAGAAGAAAACTTGGTGCAATTCCATTTCTAAAATAGAAAAACTGTTTTTTAATCTTCTCAAGAGAGGCTTTTTCACACTGAGGATCCAGAGAGTGAGCTAGCATCCAGAACCCCAAAAGGGAGTCCACAGAAGAGGGGGGACACACTGCCATGCAGTCTTGTAACATGAAGAAGATGTAGGCACAGCTGACAACCATTAAATCTGCAAAGGAAACCGGTACACTGGATGTTCATTACAGTAATGCAAGATGTTTCTGGGAATACCCTGGCTTCTCTTTCTTCTGCCTTGGCAATTAATGACCAGAGTTTTTTTATAACTAACCCTTCAATTGTCTTACTGCCTTTTGAACAAAAGAGAAATGCCTAAAAGACAATAGCAGAATCTGCTTTTCCAGAATCCTGTAAAGTTTTTTATTTCCCGTAATGCCAGCGAAATTAAAAATTCCATCAATTCTCATAGTAGCTAAAACTGTAATTACCTGGACATCATAGAACATTTCTTATCAAATTTGAATACTGCCCTGGGAGCTTGTTACAAAGCAAATTCTGATGCAGTTGGCTTGGGCAAGTCTTCATAGTCTGCATTTCTAACATGCTCACGGGTCCTGCCGATGCAACTGGTCTACAGACCACACTGTGAGTGGTCATGGGAGATATTAACTGCTTTCAACCTGAATGATGTCAGGTCCTACACACACATTATCTCATTATAATTAACACTTTGACAGGACAAGATGTACTTAATGGGAATTAATTCAACAATTATGAGTTTAAAACCACCACGACTTACAAAAGTGATTTGCTTTGCTTCCAAGGGGGATATTTAACTTATTATCAGTAATGCTACTAATGATAATACTAATTTCTGTCATTGTTCTCTGTTGGTCTTCGTTGGTCTCATTCTCTGTTGTTTCACTCTTCTGGGGAGTCAGAGTAAGCAAGCAACTCTTTAGGGGTAAATGCTAATATGCAAAAGATAAATCAACTCCCTTCATGATAATCCTACAAATTATGCCTTTGGAAAAAATCATTTTTTGCCATTATCTTATGATAGTAATTTTTTTTTCTTACTGTAGTTTCCAGTGATATACAGTGTAGGGAATTATAGTGATATAAAAATAAGTGGTATCTTTAGATCATTCAGAAGCTGTCTATCAACTGAATAGAACAGAAAGTTCACACAGACCACCACCCTGAATACTACAGAGAAGAGCTTGAGAAGAAAGAGTGACCCCAAATACTGATAGATGTGAGGGCATTCCAGTAGGAATTAGAGTACACTGAATTTCATGCACTGTATTTGGTATTTAAGCAGGATGCTGGGATTAAGATACTCTGTGCCCTGATGAGATAAACGAGAACACAAACCTGATCCAATATCTGGAATCTTTTCAAATTAACCACATAACATGGTACAAGGGCAAAGGCTCAAAGACTTTTTACTTTTTTCCTGAGGGTCTCATTTTTCCACACTTTCATCCCACCCCAATTTGGAGCTATTTTCTGATAAATCAAAGTTACAGTGGAACCAGATTTCAGGAATACCTGCTTCATCTTTTGGGGCTGTTGCTATGTGATATCATAAAGTTTTGTACCTAATAGAGGTAGACACTTAATCTGCCAATGAGAGAGGAAAAGAGTACAAACAGGGATTTTAATTCAGATTTGCCACAAATGATACATGAGATACAATCTAAGTAGGAGATACAACTTGGGCTACTGAGACCATCTGCAAAAAGATTTTTAACCAAAATAGTCATCTGTATTGGAAACTTTTACATATGCAAATTGTGCTTCACTCAGACATTAAGAGTTCTTCCCGCACTGCCCACTTTTAGCATAACTGTAAAATTCTGGGAAGGAGGAACTGGCAGGCAAACCCAGTGTCCAGGAATGGGAGTTATCCTGGTTATGGGTAGATGCTTCATATTTCCCTTAAGAAAACAAAAGATGCTGCAAGTATAGCCCCCAAACAAAAGCCGGGAAATATAGAGAGAACTACTGGTCACTCCTTAGTATTTTCAGATTCTGGCCTTATCCCAGGATCTTATTTCCTTTGCAGGTGGCTTACGTGCTACAGAGAATTCCTTGTTAATAATTTGATTCATTTAATTCTCAATGCGAGCCTTTTATCATATCAGGATCACCAGGGAGCCTTTTTCAAAATACATATCCACTCCAGTCTTGAGATTTTGATTTCTTCTCCTCACCCCAAATATGGAAAATCAGTATTACTTAAAGCCTCTTTCATAAAAGGGAGTGCCAAATCTTTTGGTTTTACTGAAAGAAAAAAAATTAGGACTGTTGCTTTAAGGAGTTATAAGAATTCTCTTTCAGGCTCCATAGAAAATATTTTAAAAGAAGTATGACCTGGACTCTGTCCTCAATGGATTTAAAATGGCCAGAATATAAAAATGGCCGGGCTGAGGTATAAGAGTTGGAATGGTAAGAAAGGAGAGCCACAGGAGCTCACACAGTCAAAAATGTTTCCACCAACCAGAAAGTGCGTAAAAGGTCCATTATTACTACCATTCCTTACGGATGCTTTTAACAGTTAAGGTATTTTGATGAATCAAAGTGATTCATTTTCTAGTTAACGCATTAGCCCGGATTAGTTTATTTAACCTTGATACCTGGTGTCACAGCTGGAGCTTCTGAAGGAGTAGAACTAAAGATATGTATATTTTGAGAAGCAGGGAGAATGAAAAGCATGGTGGCTTTGTGTGATGCTGTGTTAAGGGCCCCTCAGCAAGGAAGGGCCTTCAGGAGTACTCCAGGGTGAGAACTGCCATCTTCAAAGAGGGAGACAAATTTGGATTACTACCCTGCAATCGTTGAATAGGACCTGCCTGCCAAATCAGGGGATATTAAGTTAGTTGTGCTTCATGAATTATTCTAATATGAAGTAAAACATCAAATTATTTTAAATCTTCCCTGATACTCTTTGATGCTATAAGAATATCATTTCCAAATAAACAATATATGATTGCTTTTATAAACAAAAAAATTTAATTGGTAAATAAAAATTAACTACAGTCTCCACAAAGGCTTACCGATAGAAAAATGTAAGACAAAGGACGATATAAGAAATTGAAAACCTGATAAATGAGCACATCTGAAGCCATCTCTCAGGGCACTGCAGCCCATTTAAATTCGTCTCACAGAGGCTATTGTTGAATTAATCTATGAGTCCAGCAAAAGTATGGAAGTTGAACTCCCTCCTCAGCCTCTATCACCTTCATTGTCACAGCTGGTGAGGTCCAAGCCACCAAATCCTCCCTAGATGTTCAGTTTGAAACCACGGTAAATAGCTTGTCTCTAGATCCGCAGTCACCGAAAGACAATCGCACAGGAAACAATGACTGGTGTAATGGCAAGACATTTAGAAATGGCAAACATTGGAGCAATAATGTGATGTGTTGTCGTAATTAGTGTCTGAAATACCCTGCCTTGAAGATGTGCTTTATAAAATACATAGTGTGAACTGTGAATCTGTAGCTCAGAAGCAGTTTATTTTAAATGAGAGAAAAGGAGAAGGATTCGTACTTTAAATTATTTAAATTTATATTCACCTATAATAAACCTCAGATGATCTATTCTGCCATAGTAGGTAAAAATGGTCATAGATTTTCCAAACTGATAACCCCTTCCCACACAACAGGCTTACACATACACACTTTTAAGTGACTTCTTTCTCTTTAAAGATACCGTTAAAATGTTTATGGTTCTTCAGGATTACATGTTGAGCTAGAATTATAAATATGTATAAATATGCAGATGCTCTATCGAATCATTCCTTATCCCATTTGTATTTCCGAAGTTGTGTAAGATAACCTTTGTGGCTTTCCAGAACATCTTCTCACACCCCAGGGGGCAAATTACCTCTATTTTCATTTCCTTTAGACTTAGATCATTTTATAATTAAGAACTTATTGAAGCAGATTCTCCCCATGTGTAAGTTACTCCCTGGGGAGTAATTTATGCAAAGAGCACCTCTGACTTAATATCATATAAACCTAACAACTGTACAATGGATACCTGGGATTTTTAGTCAATTTTGCAATCATTGTAAAAAATCCACAGTTGGAAAGGTTACACTGGGAAAAAAAAAAAAAAGACAAAACCTGGAACAAAAAGCTTATAGTGTCATTTGTTTGGGTTTTTTAATGATTAGATTTTTTAATAAGGGAATAATAATGTGGCTTGTCATATTTTTTGTCCAAAAACATCAGAAATAATGATGTTTTTGATGGTGATGATGAAGATTGACATTTTGTAGCTCTTTACTCTTTTCAGGGTACTTCCACATAAAATATCTCATTTAATCCTCACACCTCTATGAAGTTTGTCAGCTAAGCTTTACAAACCAGAAAACAAGATCAGAGATTTTTTTTCTTGGTCATGGGCCCAATCATTAACAGATTAGGTACTAGAATCCAGGGGGACAGAACAGAATAGAGTGACATCAAATCTCACATTTTTTTCATATCCCACAATTTTGAAGACAAATCCTAGTTCATATATAAAATCAGAAGCAAATAGAAACACTTAGTCTAATAAGTATTTTAGTTGAATTTGTCTCTTCTCCTGATATTTTTATCATTATCTCTTTAACTGGTGCTATTGGAATAATATAGGAATTCAAAATTGTATTTGTATTTTATCTTTGTGAGAAGCAGAGAAACGGTTACTGAATGAAATCTCAGGAAAATCAGCTAATTTCCCGTCATCATTTCCCGAGTCACCTCAAAGGCGTCATTAACCACCTGTATCCTCAGTTTTCTCATATGAAAAATAGGGACATAACTGAATTTTTTGCTTATAAAGATGATTTGAACTTACTGCGAAATATTTAATTTAAACAAAATTTAATGTGCTCCCCTAAAGCTAAGTATTATTTTTTTAATGAAAACAATAAAAAGAGGGTTATGTCTTGCATTTATTTGTTTTGTATATTCAAGGGTGAGAAACTGTAGAAAAGCATCCAAGTGGCAGATTGATGTATAAAGCATTTTGAAGCATATTTTGCATAATTATTTTAAATTGGGAGAAGGAATAGCAGATCTTCCTACTGTGTATAATTTTAACAACACTGAGAATACTATCAGTGACGTAGGAATTACTACATTCTAAATAAAGTTTATATCATGGATTCATCCATAACCTCAAAGCTGATGGCTTAAAATCATCTTTCCAAGAGATTCTATACACGGGTGTCTACAAGACATGACACCAAATTGCACACATGCAAAATGGAAATCCCGTGCCTCACCATATTCCACAAAGGAATTAGCTTACCAACCAACCATGTATGTCAAACCTACGATTTAATCTTACACCCAAGGCTAGGAAGCTAGAAGTCACCTTTGATTCTTCATCAGTTTCCACCTCTGTATCCTTTCTTTCTTTTATCTTCTCACCTCTTCCATCGAGCTGTCTTTCTGTTTGCTTCTTCCTCTCCATTTATCCTGCCACCGATGTAATTCACACCTTCAGCTCCTAACACCCAGGTTAGGAATAGTCTTTTAGTTAGTCTTCCATTTGTGTCTGGTTAACCTGCCAAACTCACCTTTCTAAAGTACCCAAACCATCACTTTCATCATTTCTTCATTCACTTCTTTGATTCCTTATGGCCAGTGATGTCAGGTGAAAATTCCTCTGCCTAACTCCCAAGAGCTTGATAATCTGACATCATTCCCTCTATCCAACCATATGGCCCAAGTTTCCATTAGAACCAAGTTGCTTGTCTCAGCGATCACAAGCCACAATCATTCGGGGCCTCCTTCATTCCATTCTGCTTGCAGAAATGCCTTTTGCCTTGTACTTCCTACACAGTATTCAAAATCAGAATGTCTTCATCTCCAATGAAGTTATTTCAGTTCCTATTGAAGTAATAGTACCCATATGCTTTATTATTTTTCCCCTGATATCGCCATGTATTCATTTAGTTTTATTAAATTATTAGTGTCATTAGTATATCTTATCTTGTGTCAACAACCTTTATTATTTTAGTGGATATATAGATGCTTAATAAATATTGAACTGATTCATCATTGGCATTTTCACAAGTAATCATCCAACCACTTAATGTATAAAGTCACCTCCACCCCTTCCAGTTTCCCTTATTTACTTATGTAAAATAATATTGAAATAAGGCAATGTGATCATTCTCAGTGACTTAATGTTTGAAGTGCAAAATAAGAAAACCAAAGCCACAGGTTCAAGGGATTTTTAAGTCACACTACATGAAGGTCAAGTTCAAAAAAAGGAGAAAACAGTGAAAGCCAAAGTTTAGAAAGCTTCTGGTCCCTGGTTATATTTTTTAGTTTGAGGAAAACAAAACAAACAATGGTAAATGGATGCCCTTTACTTAGAAGAAGCAGCTGGGGGCCGTTCAAATAGAAGTGGGTGATCTCACAGCCCCACCCCCATCCTAGTGTCTTCAAACACTGAGCCATGGCGGGGAGAGGTGGGAAGGGAGATCGGAGGGCGAAAAGAAAACAACTCCGTAAGCTCAAAAATGTCTGTTTTCCCCTTTCAGCACAAATTGAAGTGATACCATGCAAAATTTGTGGCGATAAATCCTCTGGGATCCACTACGGAGTCATCACGTGTGAAGGCTGCAAGGTATGGGACTTTAACTCAGTACTGCCAACAGCATCCGCGTTTGCCTCAGGCATCTGTGTACTTCACAGTGCAAGAGGTGACACCTTTTGAAAGGCCTGCTAAAGGTTTCTTGTGCCTGCTGCTGACACTCAGGAATTCTTGCTTGGTGGGTGGGTGGGTTGATTTTCTGTTCTTTGGCCTTTTACGTTTTTGTCATTGTCTAACTCATCAGCAGGTGCTTAAAAATGGATTAACATTTAAAAGCTTCAATTATTCACATTTACAGAGCTATAAATACTGATTTGCTGTTTTAACAGTTTTGTGTCCAGTAAACTCCATCACATTTATATCAATATGAAAGGTTAAAATACAGATTATAAACTAATGGCCATGTATTTATTTATTTGCTTGAGAAAGCCGTCGAGATAGCAGTTGCAATATGCATGTGACCATCTTTTATTCTCATGTTCCAGAAAAATAAAAGAAAACTGGAAGCATGGAATGTTAAAAGTGGAGCAGATAATCTCTGATCAGTTAACAATCATCTGCCCCAACTTCATCAATGAGATCCTGAGGTCTAAACGAGATTATGTCATATGGCCAATGTCACTAATCTAGTTAGTGAAAGAACATGGTCAAAAGCATGTTTCTTTCTCTGTTTTTCATTCTCAGTCTAGTGTTCTCCTCCACAACAAATCCAACCAATTCTTCCAAAGACAAACTAATTCCTATGAGCAAGTTGATTTTTAAAACACAAAGCTGGAGGAATAGCAGTTAACATAGACTTAATCTGAAATAAGAGAAATTTGAAACTTAAGAGTAAATGTTTAAATTTAATCCTTAGAAGGAAAGAAAGGGTGAGAGACTAAATATCAAGGGGGAAATGAAAACAGTTCTGCAATTTTAAAGGGCAGTATGTAACCAGAACAAATGAAATGCAGCCTTAGTCCAGGAGGGGAAAGTGATAGACTGGCAAAGTTCTTGGCAAAAGCAATTATATTTTTGATCAAAGATGTAAGCAAAGTGAATCATTAATTTAAGGTCAGTAAACTGAAGGAGAGGCGGCACAATCAAAAATTCTAAGAACCAACTTTAATCTTATAAGACATTCAGATATAAATGAAACAAAACGTACTGTAACTCAGATACAGTACGGCAGTGTCTTCATAATAGTCTCAAAAATTATGATTCCTGGAATTGAAACTGGAGGGAAGAAAAGAAAAAGGACTAAATGAGAATAAAGTAGGAGAGGGATGCAGAGGGGGCAGAATAACATGAAATGTCCTAACCATCAACATACTGACTGGCTTTAGAGGTGATTAGCAGTAACCCATCTTTGAACATCATGAGATGTGCCTTGTATTCTGTTCTTCTGCAGACCTATAATTAAGAATTGCATGTTATTCACCTTAATGCAATTTTTTCAACTTATCACAAGACACGTTAAAGCAAAATTACGAATCAGCAATTTTTTACCCTTCTAGAATAAGTTATTACTTCCTCTGGGCAGATAGACAAACAGTTTTCTTCATAAACACTAATAATTTTGTTTTCTTTTTCTTAACTCATTTTTTATTTTTTTGGCCATGCCACGTGGCGTGCAGGATTTATTCCCCCAACCAGGGATTGAACCCATGTCCCCTGCAGTGGAAACGCAGAGTCTTAATAACTGGACCATCAGGGAATTCCCCTAAATACTAATAATTTTGGAATCAGACACCTCTCCAGTGAAATCACTTCCACCGTGTTGGTTTATTATGCAATTTTAAGAGCTCTGGTCTAGTTTACACAGTACCCATGAAAAATGTTTTGTAGCTCAATGTCAAAGTGGAAATGTTTTGTGTTTCATTGTATAAAGCCGTATTTAGAAAATGTCTGTTTTCAAAATATGAGGCTATGGTCATGTTAAGGAACTAAACATTTTAAGCAGTGATTTCCAAAAAAGATTTAACTACTGAACAAATATATTCCAACAGGTCAATAGCCAAGAACGAGTATTTAGGCTCCTGTCATCTTTTCTATTTAAAGAAGCAATCCAGGATCAAAGAACTTATGCTGTCATTTTGAAGCATATTCTGAGGTTTTAGTCAAAATGATACTGTACACCACACAACTTTTTTTTATTTCATGGAAAAACCCACATTTGTAAATATGCTACATTTTTCTCCAAATAGCAAACTCAAGAAATTCTGCTCAGACTAAGATATCAATGTCAGCACATTTAGTATCAACCTCTGAATTTTCATAATACTGTTTTCAGATCAACATAAACCACCCATTTTAAATAACATCATTTCCGCTTGTGCACTTATTCAAGTTCCTTTTCATCCAATAAAAATTTAAAACGAAATCTCTTTTTCATGCCAGAAACCTCATTTGCAGTAATGAGCAACAGATAAGCAAGAAATATCTCACAATTAATGTCAAATTGGCCTTAAATTAGGGCTGTAGCTGTGACTTCAAAAAAGTCTCTTCTGTCAACTCCTTCGCTAAGTGGCACTTAAGAGTATCCATAGGTAAAAACCACACAATTCTCTTGTAAAATGTAAATTCCAAGTCATCTTCAATCAAGACCGATGAGCCGAGGTTATGCCTTCTGACAGCTTTCACAGTATATGAAGTACATCATTTCAACCTCTGGGGGCTTAGATGGGATCTCTTGTTTAAGGGCTCCATGAGTTCATACAAACTGGCCAATTGGATATCTTATTTTGCCACCACTGGTTCATTAAATAAATAATACGCATGGATCTGTGGGGGCAAAACTAGCTCTTGTTGTTGAATGGCTTGAGGATTACAGCCACAAAACCAATTGGCACTCCTCTCTAAGGAGGTACTTGGCCACTCATCCCTTTCTGAGGCTTTTCATAAGGTTGGCCAAGCTCTCTGTTACAGTGCCTTGCCAAGCCATATGGAAGCCTGAGGCAAAAGGAAAATTGATAATTTTAATTCTGTTTTTATGTAAACTTTTGGGGAGTTTGCATTAATGTTGATTTGTAACATGTAAAATCAGTGTTAAAATGTTTATCCTGAGTACCACATCTTTTGGCAACCCTTAAATGTGTGACCAATGTGATTGCCTCACCCGTCTCACCCTAGTCCCAGCCCTGCACTATCCTCCCATTGATAGTTGAGGAAACTGTTTGACAGAAGTCAAGTGACCTCTTCCAGGCCTCTCAGCGAGATGGGCATTGCGTGACCATCCTGGACCTTTTCTAGGCTTCCTCCTTCCGAGAGATGATAGTACAGGATATCTTTTCCTAAAATTTCTCTTGGTAAATCTATTTGTAGATCACTGCTTTGTTTGTAGCACTTTGCGCTTTTGCTGTATTGTAATTCAAGGACAAGGAGTGAAGAGGGAAACTAATTAAATAGGTGAATGAATGGGTGAAGGATACTTTCATATCTCTGGAGAAAATGTTTATTTACCCCAGTAGGATTTTTGGTAAGAGAACTAAGGTGGGTGGTATCCAAAGAATTAAAAAAATAATAGACTCAGCTGTGGGTTTATTTATAAGGGTGATGTATGGTCCAAGGCAGTTCATTTTGTACCAGAAGGACCTAAACGTACTTGCATGAAGACCTCCTAGATCGCTACAGCCTGAGGCCAAGCAGAGAGCATTCATTCAGCTTTTACTTATTGTCTGTTTTCTACTGAGCAGTTTTTATACCATATTTCCTTTATTCAAAGATGTGTTTGACTCTAAGGTACATCACTGCTTAGAAAAGCAACCTTCCAGATACATTCTGGCCAAATACAAAAATTTCCAAATGGATAAAAATGCATCTTAGAAACTAGGAAGATAGTGGCACATATTGAACCCACACTACTCAGTACCCAGAGTTCCTCACTCCCACAGCACTTGACACACTCCTGTGTTATTGTCCCCGTGAAGTTTTGTCATACGTGACACTCTCCTCTGCCACTCCCTTCCCACTGCTCTCTGGGGGCAGGAACTCTATTCTGTTTTACTTTGCATAGAACATCACAGATGTCTTTAGTACACATTGATTGAATGAATGAATGAATGATACCTTCATATCTCTGCAGAGAGTCCAAATTTTCCCCAGTAGAAACATCTGTAAGCAGTCCAAGGAGAGGTAGCCAAAGAATTTTAAAAAGTGAACTCAGTTAACGACGTTCACTGTAGAAAATGTAGCTATCATCTCTGTTAATGGTCGCTTCTTATAAATTTATCTCCCTCCCATTCTCTTTCTCCCTCTAGGGATTCTTTAGAAGGAGCCAGCAGAACAATGCCTCTTACTCCTGCCCGAGGCAGAGAAACTGTTTAATTGACAGAACCAACAGAAACCGTTGCCAACACTGCCGACTGCAGAAGTGTCTTGCCCTAGGAATGTCGAGAGATGGTAAGGCATCGCCTTCCTACTTCTTACTTAAAGGCTTTCAAAATAGAGAGCTAGTGGGAAGCAGCCGCATAGCATGGGGAGATCAGCTCAGTGCTTTGTGACCACCTAGAGGGGTGGGATAGGGAGGGTGGGAGGGAGATGCAAGAGGGAGGAGATATGAGGATATATGTATACGTATAGCTGATTCACTTTGTTATAAAGCAGAAACTAACACAACATTGTAAAGCAATTATACTCCAGTAAAGATGTAAAAGAAAAAAGAAGGCTTTCAAATGTATGCTTTTCTTTTTTTCATTCAAAATTATTTAATTACAAGGCTGGATAACTGAAAAAGAATTTTCCATTAAAAACAATTTCAGAGGCAGAAAGTATAAATAACATACTGGCTAACACGTATATGTCACTCTAGGGCAGTGACATGATTAAACAGAAATGGCTTGAATCTTATGAATGCATCAAATGGATGCTTTGCTGGAGTCTGTTTAAGCTGCTGGAAGAATTCTAGACAAGGGGATAAGAAGAAAAGAAAACCACATGCTGGCAGTGTATTAAGAGGAAAAGTAAGAGCAAATAAATATATAGTATTGCCTATAACATAGGAAGAAAGGAAAGACTTTTCTGTAGCTCGTGGAGCAACCTGTGCTAACTAGGTTAGATGAAAGCCACATAGTCCTAGATCTAAAGGTGACCACTTGTCCAAGTTTGCCTGTGAATGAGGGACTTCCTGGGATGTGAGATTTTCTGAGCTAAAACTGGAAAGTCCCAGGCAGACCTGGACCACTTGGTCACTGGGTAAGTCTGACTGGTGCACAGGTTGCTTGGTATGTGGAGATGCTAAGGAACAGACCTTGCTTCTGTAGGAAGCCCAGAAGCTCCATTAATGGATGTGGACTATTCAGAGGCATGTTGAAGATCAGAAAGGCTGTAGCAGAGCTCCACGTCTTAGAAGGGTTCTGTAGATGGTGTCCTTTTCAGAATAGACTCAAGTGTGTACTCCACCTCACGCCCAATCCAAATGGGTGGCTTGGCACCCCAACTGAACTTCTTAGATTAATGAAAGAGGACAAATAAACTCACACAAAGAATTTCATCTAGCTTTGTGTCCATTTTTAAGTTTTCATCTAAATGGATTCTTTCCCCACTGACATTGGCCGTAGCACTCCTGTACTGGGTCATGAGCAGCCCTGTGTCCTGGGGCCGTTTCTGTCTTGTTCCCACTGTCCCCTCAGGGTCTGGTTAAAAGCAGGCACCTAAGTGTTTGTTGAATGAATCATGGAATTATCTTTTACCTAGAGCCTGAGACACAGACAAAGCCCCTGATACTCATTCTCTTTACGTGAATCACTGTGGATTCTGTGTCTCTGGTCACACTCCCTGGAATGAAGTTCAAGGCAGTGTGGACCAAAAAAGAAAAAGAAAAAAAAAAAAAGAAATACTTCTAGATTTTAAAGAAATATAGATAATTGGCATGCACTATCTCTTGGTATAAAGGGATTTTATGAGTTATTGAATTAAATGCGGGCCTTTTAGTCATTTGGATAAATTTAGCTCTGCATAGATGGTCTCTAAACATATACACTGTTTACTTCTTAGCTTGCATTCTCCAGATAGTTGCATCTTGAATTTCTGTTTACCATTTCTCTAATTTCCAACCCACATAAACTTGTCTTGCACAAAAGTATACCAATGAGATATATTTAACCCCCAAAATAAAAAGAATCTGACGTTGAGCCTTCCAGTTTATAGGTAGCTTCTAAAGCTACAAGATGTAGGTTTCCAACACTTTTCTGTGTATTAGCTGATTTTGTTTGTTTGTTTTTCTAGATTTGCGAATCACATACATTTACTCGTAGGGCAAATCTGTAGCCCTGTGTACTTGCACATAACTAAAGTGAAGAAAGTGGAGGGTGGAGATTAAATGGTTTTCAGAATTTCTTTAGTGAAATTCTGTGGGAATTCGAGTTGATAATTTTGTACTTCATTTCTGTAATATGGAGGCAGCATAATAATTGACAGTATCTGAAAAGTTTCATTAATAATTCTACAGAGAGACTAAGCCATTGAGTATTTGCCTTTGTTGCTTCTTCCTACAATAAAAGGAAGTATCTATTTGGAAAGAGAGATCATGTGGGTCTGTGCTGGTGAACAGAATCATGAGCAAGGGATGGGCATATGGTCCAAGGCAGATTCAGTGACGTCAGCCCACAAAATCTAAGAGGTTGTCTGAATCTCATGACATAAAAGAAATATATTGTCGGGGCGGCGGTGGGGACGTGGGGATCGTTTATGGATAGAGCCGCCGTCTATTCTCAAGGGGGAAGAAATTTACTACAGCATAAACTTCTGTGCAAGAAAAAGCAAGATAGTATCTAAGGATGCTGAGGATTAAGGATAATGATCCATCTTAATTTTAGGTCCAGAGACAATCTTGAGGCTTCCAGGGACATCTTTCAAAATGCCTCCTAAGCATGGCTTGTGTCAGATTAATGGCGAGGAGAAATGCTCAGGAGTGATAGTAGTGGCTGGGAATGAGGAGAAGAGGCTTCAGCAGAAGAAAAACATGATTCTGTCTATGGGAAAACAAATTCTTCTTTACTCTTTATATAGAGGAAGTTTGTTATAAGCCTTGAATATATAGGGTACTTTAAACTAAATAAGTCACACTAATACCTGGGAAGCTAAACAGGTTTTATCTCCTATTGATAAGTAATGCCTAGTATGTGGTATCAAAGGATTATGAAGCCCTGAGGTTATGGTTAATTAGCTATGTCTAGTAAGGGCTCAAGAATAAGAGGTAGTATGTGTCCTGCCACTAATTTATTATACCTACCTTCTACTGATGAAGCAGATATTTTCAAAGTGCTTTAGCAGTAGTACCAGTAGCCAAGGTAAGATGCCCTCACACCTAACTTCTATATACACACCACCCAGCTTCCCTCAGACATAAAGTAGCATCTTCATTTTAATATTTGCATTTGTTTTCTGTCAGTTATGCCTGGCTCCAAGAATATTTACTTTAATATCTGGTCACTAAAACAATATGACTGCTAGTAGATGGCTTGATATAACTGTTGACTCCGCTGGACTTTCATTCTCTCCTGAATTTCAGCTTCTGTAGTGGCGTATTAGTCATGGGAGATATATGAGTAGACAACAAACTCAGCAGTAACAAATTTGTTCGAATTTAGCATTGGCAAAGAATCAAAAGTCAAATCCACTTGGAATACATACACATGTGTTTATGTGTATAAAAAGGTGAAGGTATTGCATGTATACGTGTGTGTGAAGTGACGGCATACATATGTGCACTGAATCTTCTCCACTATTGTATTTATTTCTTTTTTTAACTGGACCCTTCACAAATGTTAGTTGCCGGAATCTTCAGTGTCAGGTGTATTAGCACTACCAAAAAAAAAAAAAACAGAAAATATTTTGGCATCAATAGGAAGATATTGCACCTCAAAGAAAAAGCATTATACTCACCTTGCAATAATGAAGTATGTGTCCTCCTAAGTGACATACCTCTATGAAAAAATGGAAGCTGCCCTACACGGGCAGGTGTCACAGATTTAGCTTCTTGTTATCCAGAATGGCATGGTCCAGTGTGGTATCCACATGTTGCTATTTAAATTTAAGTTTAGATTTATTACAATTCAATAAAATTTAGTTCTTCAGTCACACTAGCTATATTTCAAGTGCTCAAAGCCACATGTGCCTTGTGGCTACCATATTGGAAAGTGCAGGGAACATTCCATAATCACAGGAAGTTCTGTTGGAGAAGTGAAGGGGAAGAGAGAGAATGTTTTAAAATTATGAATAGGGTTGGGTAGACAGAATCCGATTTTTTTCTACAAATCTTAAAGCACTATAAAAAGGCATAGCCTTGAAATTTTAAAGTTAAATTAAGACTAGTTTCCTTGATAAGTAGTGAGATATAAACATAAAGCATTTCACAGCCAAAGATAGTAAGATAAAATAATTTCCAAAAGGACTATGGAAAGTCATAGATGATAGTTCTACAACGGGGTTCCTCTTGATACCAAAAACATGTGTCTAGTTGTCATGTGGTAGGAAGCAGAAATCTTTGAAGAAGCATCATCTTTGCTGTATAGTTACTCCAAAAACTTCCATTCCATTTAGAATCCCACAATTCATATAGATATGAAACGATTTCCAATACTTTTGCGTAAAATGGTTCTTTGCTAGTGTGGGATCAAAATGAGGGTTAAGAGCATATCATGAGCAAATACTATCATCACTGAATATTTATAAAGCACTTGCAATGTATACAAATTGTGCTAGTTTCTTTGAGAGCTAGCAGTTTAACAAGAGGCTGTCTCCGTACTCAAGTGAATCTCATTAACAGAATAATTCAAGTTTGAGAGGGTCAAACACGTAAACTATGTGCCATTCTGATTAATGGGTAGTGGTAAGAAGAATGCAAATACTTGAAAATATAATAGTAATATAGCCTTTGTTAAAATAGGCCCATGAAGTCATTTGTAGAGACGTGGATGGACCTAGAGACTGTCATACAGAATGAAGTTAAGTCAGAAAGAGAAAAACGAATATCACATATTAACGCATATATGTGGAATCTAGAAAAATGGTACAGTTGAACCGGTTTGCAAGGTAGAAATAGAGACACAGATGTAGAGAACAAACGTGTGGACACCAAGGGGGGAAAGCGGGGGTGGGGACTGGGATGAACTGGGAGATTGGGATTGACATGTATACACTAACATGTGTAAAGTAGATAAGTAATAAGAACCTGCTGTATAATAAACAAATTAAATTAAATGAAATTGAAAACATAGGCCCATGAATACAATAAATGTATTTACAAATAGTGACAAGAAATTATTTTTATATCAGGAAAGTTCAGTAGCTTTATTTTGCCAAGTACTATAATTTTTTTCCCAAATATGTCACCACTTTTATTACAGGAAGGGGCATAAAACTGAAACACTGGCTCATCAGTGTTTCTGAAATGAATGGAAAATTGATTCTAAAATAGTATTATAGCCATTGTCAGCAAAGTCCTTGATTTAGGATGAAGCCTGATAATTCCAAAATGTTGTGGAGCTTTAAGTTTTTTCTTTGAAAATATTTAAATTGCTCAGTGACTTGATAAGTCAATTTTTTTTGGAAGAGGCCTAACTATTCACCATTGAGTGGGTTTTCGGGTGTTTACAGGGCAAAGAGCTTGGCAGCATACTTATTTGACACTGTTAGCTTTGATTGTGAGGTCTTATGGTTAACAGCAGAATTCTGAACCTAAAATTGTTCAGTATAGGGTCTTGACTGGGCTCGTTTCCGTATCTGCTGTCAGCTACAGGTCAGTTCTACAGCTCTCCTGTTTGTAGTTGGCCTTGCCTGAGATGGTTCTGCTCTGTTTCACATATCTTATCCTTCAGCAAACTAGTGTAGGCATGTCCTTTTCATGGTGGGGCACTCAATCACACAAGCACTTTTTAAGCCTCTGTTTGTGTCACATATGTCAATATCCCATTGCTGCAGAGCAGATCACATGACCCTGAGTCAAGGGGATGGAGCAGGATGCCGGCACAGAATGAAAGGGCACTGCAAGTTTACATGGGGTAGAGCAGGCAAATAGGCAAGAAGCATCAGGGTTACTAACGCAGTCAACCTGCTACAATGTGTATTTCACCTAAAGTGTATAGAAATCTAAACAAGGTTTAGGTTTGGAAAAAGGTTTAAAAAGAGCCACTACATTTTTGTCTCCACGTCAGAAGAGTTCCTCGTTCTTAATTTTTTCTCCCTATAAATTTTAAATGAATAAATGCAAAACTATTCTACTAAAGTAAGGCAGAAAGTAGGTCTACTCCAGCCAAAACAAAAATCTTAACCTACAGCAGTAGACATAAATTTTGGATTCACCTCTCTATCTCTGTCACAAAGAGCTGTTCCGAATCTACAGGAATGCAAAGGGGGTGAGCGAATGGAGAAGCATGTGACATTTCTTGGGGGGAAAAAGTTTTTTCTGAATCAAAACTTACCATGATTTAGTTTTTTCGTATACTAAAAGGGTTTTTTTCCCCCTAGAGAATGATATAGAGTAAATTATTTGGAATGATAAAGATAGAAAGCTTTCTCTAAAAGCAACTACAGAATTCTGTCCATGGACAAGCTGAAAATACCACTGCAGTTAGGAAGCAAATATATTTGTCTCTGAGGAACAGAATTTAATGCCCTGTCTCTACAAAGTTAAACACAATGATTCAAAACCCTATAAATTCCATACATATGTGTTAGCATAGGTATTTGTTTTTCTCTTTCTGACTTACTTCACTCTGTATGACAGACTCTAGGTCCATCCACCTCACTACAAATAACTCAATTTCATTTCTTTTTATAGCTGAGTTATATTCCATTCTATATATGTGCCACATCTTCTTTATCCATAGCCACATAGCACAGGGAGATCAGCTCGGTGCTTTGTGTCCACCTAGAGGGGTGGGATAGGGAGGGTGGGAGGGAGACGCAAGAGGGAAGAGATATGGGGACATATGTATATGTATAGCTGCTTCACTTTATTATAAAGCAGAAACTGACACACCATTGTAAAGCAATTATACTCCAATAAAGATGTTAAAAAAATAGAAAAAAAAAAGAAATGAACAAAATCATTTTAAAAAATACCTATAAAAATGACAGCTGAGGTGGCATGGGGAGTTTGGTCTGGATTAACCCGATTACTTGTCTTTATTCAGAAAAATTAGTGGATAATCGCCACTTGGTTTTCCTACTTAGGCAGTGTCAGAAAACCAGAACACAGGTTTTTCAAGATTAAGGAGATAGGAAGAGTTTGGGCTGCTCTAAATCCATCCCTCACATCCACAATCCAGCAGGCAGAAAGGAGAATGGCGAGCCTCAGGACACACACCTGTATGCAGCGCTTCCATTTACTCCCTGTTATCCAGAACTTCATCACAGAGACACATCTGGCAGTGAGGGAGGTTGGGAAATGTGGTCTCCATTCTGAACAGCCTATGCTCAGATAAACTTTGGTAGCTCTATAACCACTGGAAAGAGAAAATAAATATTGGAGGAATATCGGGGGGTAAAATGGCAGCTGTTTCACAACAAGAATCTCTTCTTGGTGCTGGAGAGTTCTTAAGCACTTCACCATTTAGTCATTCTCAGAAGTTATTCTCATCAACTCTACTGACTGAATCCAGAAATTGGACCTATTTCTACTCTCCATTCTCTTCTTCCCACATTCTCTGAGCTCCCACCACCAGCCGGTGACGGGAACAGTGTCACAAAAGAAAAGAAAGCAGAATCTCAAAAGGGAACCTGTAAGTTTACCACAGTCCCTACCATTAACATGAGCCGAACGGGCATCATGCTTGATGATTCAGATAAGGTGGCCCCTCGACTCCGGACGTTCACAGCCTTAAACGGGAGTTGACAGCATGTGAGGAAAAATGTCTCGATCCACAACAGTTCAGGAGGTTAAGCTCTATAAGAAACAATGAATTCAGATCAAAGCATCTTTGTACTACTCTATGACCACTGACAGAGCCTCTTTCTCCTTCTTCTTCAGGATGGTTAAGGATTTTTCCAGAAGAGGGGGGCAGTATAAAACTTGGGGACGGTAGAATAAGAAAGGAAGGGTTACTGTTGTCTCACTTGCTGGGTATCATATTCACGAAATTGCTATTTTCCAAAGATTGTTTTCATTTGATCCCCAAATCCAGTCGAAGGTAAATGATGTGGTTTCCTTGAAATTGTGTTTCTCACCCTGCTTCACATCCTTGGTCTTACCCAACGTGCTATTTAGAAAATAGTGAAATAATAGGGTCCTATCTGGCAATCTAGAAACCGTAATGCTCAGGAGGGAAGCTAATAATGAGTGTTGGTCTACATTTGAATAGGTACTATGTGGTAGTTTTGGGTTTTTGTGAATTCTTTTTTTTTCCCTGCAAGTAAGAAAGAATGAGGAAATATGCCTTCTAACTTCGTGTCAATGAGAAATACATCTATAAATTTGTACCTTTCTTCCTAGCTTAGATTTAGTTCTCACTATGCACATAAACCAGTACAGACACCCGTGAGTATAACCTTTTATCAAATGTGGAGTGCAAGCGAATGGACTCTTGGGCTGTGGTACTGGGACTTGGTGCATTTTATGTTGAGGGGACAGCCATCCATGAGCCCTTGGACTTAAGGTGGTTAATGCGAATGAGAACCTCAAGTGCTGTTTTCTGCTTTTGTCTCCCACCCAGCTGTGAAGTTTGGGAGGATGTCCAAGAAGCAGAGGGACAGCCTGTATGCTGAGGTGCAGAAGCACCAGCAGCGGCTGCAGGAGCAGCGGCAGCAGCAGAGTGGGGAGGCGGAAGCCCTCGCCAGGGTGTACAGCAGCAGCATCAGCAATGGCCTCAGCAACCTGAGCAACGAGGCCAGTGGCACTTACGCCAACGGACACGTCATGGACCTGCCCAAGTCCGAGGGTTATTACAACGTGGATTCCGGCCAGCCGTCCCCTGATCAGTCAGGACTTGACGTGACTGGAATCAAACAGATAAAGCAAGAACCTATCTATGACCTCACATCCGTACCCAACTTGTTTACCTATAGTTCTTTCAACAACGGGCAGTTAGCACCAGGGATAACCATGACTGAAATCGGTAAGTGGAAATCTCCTTCCGGCTCATTTTTGGAAATTCTACTTTGAAATCGCCTTGGTCCTGTTTAGTAAGATCATTTTCTTAGGTCTAAGTTGAATTACTTGCATTTATGGCTTCTAGTGAGGAAACTAATGGATTTTAAAATATAGTCTAATAACTGTCACTGTTCCCATGGCCCATACAAGTTTATTTCAAGCAAAGGAAGAAGGAAAAAAATCATGAATAGAAAGATGCGATCTGTAAGGAACAGATGCTATCTGTTGAATTTGGGTTCATCACTGAAGGAAAAATGTTATTGGTATAAACAAGAAAATTTCAGCAAGTGTTCAAAGTGATGCTATTAAAAGTGAAATAGCTAAGGGATATAGAAGCAGTATGTAGTAACTGAATGAACGGGGCTCCAACTCTCCATCTAAGATAACTGGGGACAAACCTCAGTTTCCTTCTGTGTAAAGGCAGAGGGGTAGACCAGAAGACCTCTAAGCCTCTTGTAAATCTGAATTCAAGAATTCTACGTGGGAATAGAGTCTGAATTACTGGCAGTAAAATAAGTGTAGTCTGGAATATTACAGAAGGGCAACAAATAAGCCCCTCTGAGCAGGGCAAGTCCCAGGCACGGTTGCATCGGTTGCAGACCCTCCTGCTTCTGCAACATCCTTCTTTAAGGAGTGGTCTTCAAGAGTGCACTCTCTCTTCTGACCTGTCGCCGCTTTGTTTTACCCTGTTAAGCTTAGGAGTCTGTTAACCGTCTAATCAGTTGATTTTATTAACTAATTGCCATAAAAATATGGATGTAGGTTTAACACATTACCCTCCTGGGTAACAGAGCTGTATGTTAACAGTAGCCCGGAGGAGCTAGCAGGCAGTGGCTACAGCAGGCTTCACGCAGTACTTAGTGCACAGGGAAAGCAGTGTGGAGCTCGGGAGTCTTTGAGACTGCCATCTTGCCCTGAGAGGTGGCAGAAAAGAGTGGTTACGCACCAGGCTACCTGAATTCAAATCCTGGATCCGTCGCCTGTTATTTGAGCTGAAGCAAGTCTCTCAATCCTGGTTTGCTCATCCTGTTTTTCGGTGTTCTTTTTTTCTCAAAAAACGTTAGCTCACAGATCACACCGTTGTTGTAAGAATTAAATGAGTCAATACTTGTAAAACAGAGCCATGTTTGGCACTCCGCAAGTGCTCAGTAACTCTGAGCTGTTCTCACTTGCCCACCACGTGTTCAATCACCTTCTCTGTCTAAACTGTGAGTAGGAGCCTAAAGCCTACGAGTGTTTTAAATAAAGTTGATGTGAACACATAACGAAGGACACGCCATATGTATCTTGGCTACTTCTACCATCTGGTTGAGGAAGAAGTGACGTGACACAGTTATAAAACCCGAAACGCTATTTTTCTCTCTTAGCAATTCAGCCTGTGGCAGGGAGTAAAGAAGTGGTTGACATAACACCTGTGACGACATCCACAACTGAGAGACATAGAAAACTACACATCAGCTCTAATAACAAAAATATTCATTATGTTGCTCTCCTTAACCTGTGACTGTGTCACAGGCACTTCACACACATTTAATTTTCACAAGCATCTTATATGATAAGTAAGACTATTACTCCCATTTTACAGATGTGGAAACAGAGGCTCAGAGATGTCTCATGACCTGCCCAGGGTCCTTTGATTACTAAATGATAGAGGCAACTTCCATTCCAGGCTGTCTGATTCTGGAGTCCTTGTGCTTATCCATTATCCTGCTACTTGCTATGGGCTTAATATTCACAAACTGCATTGTCAATCAATAGGGGACAATCTGTTTAAGTGGAGTCACTAGGTCTTTCCAAAGGGACATGTTAAAAGGAAAAGGAAATAGGCACCATTTTTTGCTTTTATCCTACTTAGTATCTAAGTTCCTGAGTTTGCTATTGATTGGGAACACATGTTTAAAACATACTGAAACAAAAACAATTGTTGGATGATCTGATCCATACCCAAAAAGGAAAGACTTCTAAGAATGCAGAAATCACAATTTCTTTGTGATTTAGAATCAGTAGGAGGTATTACAGAAAAAAAAACTACAGCCAGAAACATGAAGTTCAAGTAACCCTACCCAGGTCATTCTCCTCCTGGCCTTGAGTCTATTCCTCTATGAACTAGAGAAACTCCAAATTCATCCAGATTTTCTACACAGACATTGACCCCAAAATGAACTAGCATTTATTTTTCTTACTTATTTCAAGATACTATTAGTCTTTAGAGATCTCTAGATCTGCCTTAAATTTTGGAGATTTCTTCCATCAGACTTTTAGGGATGCAATTAGGTTGTTCTCCTAGTGCTCTCAAATTTAGCAGGCTCCTAAGCCTAAGTATTGCCTTGGTTCCCATTTCGTTAAAACGGCAATGCCATCTAGTGGACACAAACTCCTTCGAGTGTCGAACGGAGCCACAACAGTGTGATGCACTATGCTTTCCTGCACGATCCAAAAAACTGCCACTCATTTCACTAAAGCACTGAATCCATAACAGTCTAATTGGGCAGGAGGGCATCAGTGGTGTAGTACAGCAGTTAAGAACTTTGGTTCTGGAGTCGGACTGCCTGAGTTCAAAACCTCATTGTTCCTTTTCCCTCAGGCAGTTTACCCAACCTGAGTCTCAGTTGTAAACCTGAGATAATAATAATCCCTACCTGTGTGTGTGGATTAAATGAGTTAATATTTGAAAATTCTTAGAACAGCTTCTGTCATGCAGAAGCCTCATCATTATTATTATTATCAATATAATTGATATTATAATGGTATTAATCTCATTATTACTTAATAACATTCTTGGTCATTACCTAATTACCTGTTATTGAGCCCCTCATGGTGCCTAGCAATATTCAACTCTTATAACAACCCTATTATGCCTGTTATGTAAGTATTCGTATAACCATTTTAGAGATGAAAACATTGAGGCTCAGAAGTTACAAAACTTGTTAAAAGCAAAGTAAGCATGTGAACCCAGGTCAAAGTAACATCAAAACTATATTAGTTAAAATAGTTAAAAACTATTTTAACTATGTTTCTTCCCGCCCCTCCCAAGTTAATGGCATTCCCACAACAAGACTTGCTTGGTGTTTGCTGCCTACCTGACGTCCTACTGGGCGCTACAAAGGAGCTTACAGAGGGTGCACGCTGACATTTTGACTTGAGTTGATTAACAAGGATCTATACTAATCTGGCTGGGGACAATTTGTCATAGAAAGAAGCCTGTGCTGACAAATATAGAAAATGTGGGGAATTCCCTGGCAGTCAGTGGTTAGCACTTGGTGCTTTCTCTGCCAGAGCCCAGGTTCAATCCCTGGTCAGGGAACTAAGATCCCGCAAGCCACACTGTGTGACCAAAAAATAAAATAAAACCTTTTAAAAAAGAAAATGTGATTTTAGCCACATTCTGACTGTGTGAATTGAGGCTATATCACACGAGAGAATTTTTTAGCATCACTCTTGGCTGCTAGAAGTACTGATCTGCTTCCTCTCGTTTCTGAGAGAACAATGAAATTGTACAACCAGATCATGATTCTGATTGGGCCATTGTAAAAGCAGATTAAAAAAACCAAAAAACCAAAAAAACACAGTTTTTGGATTAGCCCATACAGAATACAGTCTTACAGTTTTGAAATTTTAATAAAAATACATGTTTAAGAACCGTAAAACAATACTAGCAACAGCATGCAGATCCCCAAAAGTCAATTAGTTGAGTGTTATGAGTCAGGAATATTCCTCCTGAAAAACCATTGTCTTTCTAAAAGTGCACCAAAGGAACTACAGACTTCTAGGTTCAGGACCCCTAATAATAATACCTTATGGATAGACAGAAACAGAAAATGCCTTCATGCACATTAGCCAATTTAAGCCTCCTACCAGTGCCTTCAGGTGGGAAGGGAAGAAATCATCCCATTGCGCAGATGAAGAAATTAAGGGTCAGAAAGAGTGAGTGATTTTCCCAGGCACAGAGTTAGTTATGTGGTAAAGCTTAAGTTCTTATGTAGCTCATTCTACTACTCTACACTTCCAGGCATTCTTTCAAAAACATATTTTTTTTAACATGTTTATTGGAGTATAATTGCTTTACAATGGTGTGTTAGTTTCTGCTTTGTAACAAAGTGAATCAGCTATACGTATACATATATCCCCATATCTCCTCCCTCTTGCGTCTCCCTCCCACCGTCCCTATCCCACCCCTCTAGGTGGTCACAAAGCACCGAGCTAATCTCCCTGTGCTATGCGGCTGCTTCCCACTAGCTGGCTATTTTACGTTTGGTAGTGTGTGCCAGGCACTCAAGGCAAGGAGAACACGGTTCCTGTCCTCACCGTCTAGGAGGCAGGCATGAAAATAAATAACTGCAGTTCAACGCCATGTATTCTAAATCCCGAGCATGACGATACCACAAACTCTCCTGCAGGTGAAGAAGATGGGGGGTATTGCTTACTCTGTGCCACAGCTCTTTTCAGGAATGTTTTATTCCCATAGTCTTGGGACTTGAAAAGAAAATGTGGGTAAGCAAGGAGGAAAGCATGAAACATTTCCAGAATAATATGCTTGGGTTTCTCAAAATCCCATAGGACAAAACACCATAAAATAAGAGAAGGGCAAAAGTAAGCTGCAAATTAATATTTAGGCATCAGGTTTAACGGGGTTTAGCAGGAATTTTACTTCAAGCTGGCATGGTGGAGGTGTTATATCTTTGCAGATAAAATTTTGCAGTGGTTGGTGGCAGGGAAAGGAAGCTGGCTATAGGAAGACTGGCAAACAAGCAGAGAGAGAAAATGGAAGGTTGTGTTTTTGCTCCCCCACTATAGCCCTCAGATGGGTTGGAGGATTCTGCAGGACTAATACTCTTAATAAAAGCTTATTTAAGCTCAAAGATGATTGACAGTGTATCCATGAGGTACCAGACAACAAGACAATTCAAACAGCCAAACAACATGCTTTTAAAAACAGGGAAAAAATCCATCAAATTAGTTTCAGTGCTAAGGGGATAGATTGCCTTTTACAAACATTATCTGAGTTTGCTGTTCAGTAATTTTCTCTCCAGATAAAGACAATGAAATCAATGAATTCATTGATCCCTCCTGTGTAATCTTCAATGTAGATTTACTTTCATATTCCTTTTGTGGTCTATTTATGGAGCCTGGAATTTTAAACATCAAAAATAGAAATAAACCTCTTTTTTTTTTTTAGCAAATTCATCTATTACAGAAGCTGAGTATTAATAGAGGAGATTACAAAAAGGGATTGGCCTAAAGGTGATCTAATCCCTGTAATGTACTATTTTTTTCATCAAGGCTACATGGACACATAGAAGGTATTTCTAGTGATGTTTTTTTGGGGGAAATTCTGTAAAAGTTGATGGTGTTTCAGTTGTTATTTTTTAAGAACCCCAAGCAGGTGCTATGGTCATAAGACAGCAGCTTCAATGATATAGGCTTTTACAGGTAAATATTTTACAACTGCCTAAACCTATTAAGCATATTCAACTACTCATTCAGAAATGGTACAGAGAATAGAATTTAACTCCAGCTATGTATTTCCTATGTCCTCTGGTGGCACCTTTATCAAATACAGGTAGGCATTCAATTTAGGAGCAAGTACCTAGTAAGTCATTAAAATGAATGAAAGTAGACTAAACTAATGAGAAAAAGCATTCAAGCAGTAAGGGACATGAAGATCCAGTGTCTTAGTTCGTTCTTTCTTGCCTTGAGGGAAGACATCTTGTGAACTTCCATTGTCATCTGACACCCCTGTCACCTTCACCCAAACACAGGTCCTATGCAGGCAGTTTAGGGAAGGGACATTGAAATTGGGACTCCTGATGGCTAGTTCACATACTAGCCATGTGAACTTGTTCAAAATTAGTTCAGCTTTCTGGAGCTCTGTCTCTTCATCTGAAAAATAAGGCAGATGGGCTCAGTGACTTTGAAGGATTATGGTTCTCCCAACTCCTGGTGGGAGCTTTGGCCATGTGCACAAATATTCCCTTTGCTCCAGCCACTTCCCAAGGAGAAGGGTAGGGTAGTGGCGAGGAGGGGAGGGGACTTACAGGCAACTAGGCAATCCTGACCGATGCCGAAATAGCTGTCTCAAGGAGTAGGACCACACTCGGGAATTTCCACGGGGTGGAATGACCCTGTCAACTATAAAGTTAATAACCACAGTCACATCAGAAGTGTGCACCAGCCTCTTCTCTTCATCCACACTCCTAAAAAAGAAAGAAATGAACATCAAGGACAGCCAGGAGCTGATCAATGAGAGGCTGGTGGCCAATCTCAAACCATCCCTAGTTCATGTACAAAGTAAAGAGTGAGCCGCTGTATGGATACTTCAGGGCAAATCGACCTGTCCTCTCTGGCCCACTTCAACCTGACCACCTCCCCAAACCCCTCTTGAAAGAAAAAGGGGGACAAAACGATAAAGATACGGTCTTGACTGAGCACCAGGCCTACCCACATCACCTTGGTCACTTGAGAGGGATTTACCTGACTCCTCTGAAATTTTCATACTACCTTGTTCTCTGCTTTCCATAGACTACATCCCAAGAGGCTGCTTATTTCCCGAATCCTGTCTTCTATCTCAAAAAAAAAAAAGATCTTTACCATGGTCACAACTATACTATTAACTAGTCCATGGCCATGAATTATTCTGGAGCATCCTGGGACAGAGGACACTATAGTTCTTCCCTAGAGTCATTCAAATCTGTATCTTTCTAGATATCCTTTAACAACCTGAAAAAGATGTCTTAACTCACCTAGTAATATGTTGTAGTCACTCTACTGTCGTGCTCAGTGCAATGATTCTCCACAACTGGAATATATGGCATAATGTATACAAAAGTACTTTGTGACCAGCAAGGCTCTAAACATATATAAACATGATTTACACTATAAGTAATACACACATATATGCTCAGCTGAAGTACTTATAAACCTGCATATCTATTTATAGTACCTGTATGCAGATTAACCACTATACGCTTGTACCTCTGTCAGTACAGCTTTCCTTATGTGCTAGCATTCACTGGATTAGGTAAATCTTTTAAATCACCTTTTCTATTTTGAGTTGAAATTATGCAAAACTGATCTTCCTCAGTAGACTTCCCCTGGAGATACTAGTTTGGGATTAATTTTTGACTCAGAATTCAGAACTTCCTAAGAAGATTCTAAAATCCACCAACCAAAAAAAAAAAAAAAAAATGCTATTGGGAAGCTATTGGAAAACCAATTCCAATTTATGCACTCAGTTTCAAAAGCCATAGTAGATATGAAATATTCCGCAGTAAGGAAGAGGGAAGGAGATTTCATGAGGTTCTACCTATGACCTATTGAAGGAAGGAATGTTTATGCTTATAAGACAATCTCTGAAACAGCCCCCACTGTTGACTAGTATTTCCCGCATTGCAAGCTTGACACTTAACTCTTAGAAAGAGCTCTGAATCACTTTTCCCCTGCCTGGGGTGAATAGGTACTGCTTTAGCCACATTTTCAAGCACCTATTTGGGGAAGAGCTGGGTGGGGTTAAAATGCCACATAGGCTATGGGACACAGAAATGTCAATTGATGGCCAGGTTGATGGAACTTGATACACTTTGGTTTTCATTACCATGGTATACAACCAACTTAACAGGCTCTCTCTGCCAACCAGTACAGGATTTATTTCTGTGATATTTACAAATGTGGGGAAACCTGTTGGAAATGTTTCTAGCTGGCAAGACTTTTTGTTTATTTTATTTTAGGATGTAAGCTATAGATAAGGATATATGAGGATATATCCTTACTACTGAGAAGAAATTTATTATTTAAATCTGAGCCCTATTTATGCAGACTATTGTGGAACTGCTGTTTGGTTTTCAGACAGGTTTGCTCCAGGAACATTTGGTGCTAGACTATTTAGAAAACACTTATTTTAAAGCATTAGTCAATTAAATGTATTATTTAAGCAATCATTACTTTAAAAAATTTAGATTAAATGTTTGAAAATGTAAAAATTGCCTCCAAAGATTTCTCCTGAATTAGTTCTTCCTAAAGGTCAGAATTATATTGGCTACATTTCCAAAGGGGGGTAAGGTTGGGGAGGGATTGCTTCTGTTTAAATTAACGGTCAATCCATATGTCAACAAAATCCAAATAGTAAAGGTCAGTCCTAATGATGGCCGTGAGCAATTTCCGTAATTAGGTTTTCATCATCTGTGACCCGCTAAGTGTCCTTTGGGTAATGTGTGGAGGTGTACTTTTTATTTTTATTTTATTTTATTTATTTATTTATTTATTTATTTGCGGTACGCGGGCCTCTCACTGTTGTGGCCTCTCCCGTTGCGGAGCACAGGCTCCGGACGCGCAGGCTCAGCGGCCATGGCTCACGGGCCCAGCCGCTCCGCGGCATGTCGGATCTTCCCCGACCGAGGCACGAACCCATGTCCCCTGCATCGGCAGGCGGACTCTCAACCACTGCGCCACCAGGGAAGCCCAAGGAGGTGTACTTTTTAAAAGAGAGTAGGGAAATATTTTCATGGGCTCTAGATTATCTTGTTTTTTGTTTGTTCTAAGACACTTCAAGTACTTTTAAGACTGTGAGCTGTACTCCCACCTTCTGTAACTCTGCAAGACTTCTCCCTCGTGAGTCAAAAGAAAGAGAAATTCCTATTTAGCCCCTTATAAGGACTCAAGTCGCCATGCTTTTACACAGCCCTTAGAAAATATCACTGCTGCCAAATCTTTCTATGGATAGAAAATCAAACCCAAAGAAACTAAGACTTTAAAATGTTAAGTGACTTCCCAAAGGGCGTGAAATAAAAGGCTCAATGGATTCATATTGGCTTCCTCCATCCTACAAGCTGCTTTCCTTAAAACTCACCAATTCTAGGGCGTTGAAGTACGTTGATCTTTTCTGATTGTTCTGTGAAGGAGGTCTTTTACTATGAAAGTTAGCTTCAAAAGGTAATGTTTTTATACTATATTCTTAATTTTCTTACCTAGTTTGAAGAAAGGCAACTGTAATTTCCCCAAAACTAGACATGCACTATTGCAATGAAACAAAATACTTGTGATCCAAGACAGCTTTCCATTATTAAATTATTAAGAAGGCACCCTCGTAGATAGTTAATTTGTTTTGCTGTGTGTGATGTTTTTTCCTTTGGATATACTCTGCTTAAATACAAATGCCCTATGGTTTCTTTCAGTTTTTCTTTCTGCTTTAGTTTCAGTTTTCTTACTTCCTATTACAGTACTCTCACCTGAACTTCCTGAAATTTGATAAAATTTTAACCATTTTATTTATTAATCTGTTCATTCAGTCCTTTCCCAGATATTATTACTTGTAGTATTAATCTGTTTTTTTTCACTGTTTTTCTCTGTGTTCATATTTTATTGAGTTGTGTTTTATCACATTTTCATCATTTTTATAGTTAGTAACAATCTTATATTTTGTTAATATATTTTTCTGAAGCACTTTAACAACATTTTGGTTCAGATCTACATGAAGTAAAACTCAGTTATGCCATTCTCTGATGTAATAATTGGCAATAGAATTTGTTTGAAAAGGAGAGATCAGAAGCTTTCCCAATTCACTGGTAAAAGAGTAATGAGTGGTTGGACATTGAAACTGAGCCAACAAATAAGTTATGGGTTATTTATGCCCCTAAATTCTTCTTTAAAAAATTTGAAGAACTTAAATGCTGAAAATATTACCTCCCTATTGAGGCTATGGATAACTAATAGATGGCTATTTTAAGCTTAAATATTGACGTTTTTATGCTGGTAGCACAATTCTATTTATGCCCCCAAAATCATCATCTCTAAATAGAGATTAGAAAAATCAAAAAGGTCTCGAAAGTAACATTGTCCTCTCTGACAGTCATCTATTACACACTAACCAGCAGACTTGTTCTATTTAAGGACCAAAAACGTATAAAACTGATAGTGTGTTGTCAAAAAGACAAAACGCACACTTGGTTAAATGTTTCACCTTTAAACCAATTGTTCTAATATATTAGAGTTACTGCCTCAGAGTGTGGATTCTGAGGAATCTTGATATTCTGAAAACCTAATGCAGGCACTTAAAACTTGCCTTGAGCAAGTCCATAGAGATATCCTGCCATTAATTCAAAGCGAATCCCCTAAGAATTTCCCTTTCACACTAGTAGTATAAACTAAACAGAGAATTGAGCAGTTCTCTAGATCCTTAAGGCAAGTGATAAATTAAAAATTCATTAATCATTTTGATTGAGGCTGAGATATAGTATTATAAGAAGAATACTTCCAAGTTTAAAAAAAAAAATCCCTTATGGAGGAAAATGAATAGGGGGTATAGTTCACCAAGAAGAAACCGTCCTTTCTCATGAAGAAAAAAAAAAAAAGGAGGGGGAGGAGAAAGAATTAGGGACTTCAGATGCAGCCCCCTCTAGTGCTATATATAGCTTTGAGTCTCAGCTTTCTCGCCTTGATACAGTTGGGCCACGGGTGCTCTTGGTAATAACACTGAAAGCAGCAGTTTTTAAAGATATACTCAACTTTCCCCGCTCCCAGGATGTGGGATTCTAATGAAACCACCCGTGCAATCCGTGTCTGAGACACTGTAGCCTTTGGAGAGCGCCATTTGCTGAAATGTCTAGTGAGAGCTAAAATAAGCCCCTTTGGTGGAAAAAACCCGCTGAGTGGTTGAAATCAGAGCTGCAGAAGGTCACTTGCTATTTTAGTAGCTGCAAGCTGGTCCACATTTTATAACATTACAGTTATAAACAAGAAATTGTCACCTTACTTGTCAGTTTACTTACTTTTCACCAAAATAAGCAGATGTAGCCTTTTTTCTACATAGTACTAGGCAATTTAGATGACTTCTTTCCAGACTTTGCTTTTCTATATGAATTAATACTTAACAAAATTTATTTTTCATTTATTTCTTTAATATTACTTCAAAATATTATTTTTACACAATTAATTTACACAAAATAGTATTAATATTTACACATATCATGCACATCTCAACCACCTGTGAATACCTTAAGGAGGGACTTCCTTCCTACTTCTTTGATTTATTCCACAGATCACAGTGATGATTTGATGAATCACAGTGTGGGGAGGGAGCCAAAGTTGCAGAGAGAGACAGAAGACCCAACTAATTTCTGGAATTATTTAGATACAGTCCATTTGGAAATGAAGGAAGGAGGTTAGTTCCAGCCCCAGGGTTCTACAATTTTTGCACACACTATTGAGAATTACCATCAATTTTATTCTAGTTTTCCCTTCAAAAATTTAATTTCTCTCTTCTTATTGCCTGTCATAAGTGGATTTAAGACTACCCCTAAAGCTTCTAGGGAAGTGTAACAATTTTAACAATATTTTTCAATATTTTTCATCAAAAATGATAAAGTATATTTGCCTATATCAATTATTTTTTAAACCTCCTTATTGAGATATAATCGACATACAAAAATCTGTCTGTATTTAATGTCTACAACTTAATGGGTTTGGAGATAAGTATACACTCATGAAACCATCACCACAACCTATGCCAAAAACATATCTCTATATCAATTATTTTAAAGATTTCTAGGATTATTCTTTCATTTGAATCACATGTTGTCATTTCTATCTCATAAAGTTACTTAATACATGAAGTTACAAATTCTATTAATTAGCTGTAAGTCTTGGGCTCCAATAAGCCTTCCTTCAAGAATAGTATAAGGGTCAAAGTCTAAAAATAAAACAGCAATTTTATGGGGGAAAAAAGAGATGCAAGACAAAGTGAGAGCAGGATATTTTTCATGAAATTAACAAATAGAAAATGAGGATCATGGACTTACTCTTAACCTATAATTACACACCCAGTTTTCCCTTGCCAGCATCAGTGTTTACATTTCCCCTCATCATGACTGAAAAGGAATGACTGGACTGAGCATATAAAATTGTTCTTCTCATTCCTTGTTGATGGTTTATTAACTATCAAACAGCCCACATACTCTTAGTGAAATGGACAAAGCTCTGTCTCACTGATACATACGGAATCTTAACTACTGAGAAGATAATAGCTGCATTTTCAGGTCCACTTAAGAAATCTCTAGCCTCATCCCTGGTCTCAGGAAAAGGAGAGTGTAGAGTCCATGGGCATCACCTCTGAAGGTGGTAGAATCTCCCATCATTCAGTCATTATTCAGTCATATTTCTGTTGCACCCATTATCCCAGCACAGTGCGTGCTGACTCCTTCAACATGTGCTTTCTGCAGCCCAAGCTGGTTAAAGGATCCGAAACTGGGCTCTGAGAAGCAACAGCAATCCAAATCAGGGAAACGGATGAAGGGTGTGCGATTGCCCAGAAAGATTCCAGATCCCCTGCTCTTTTACCTCAGTCTTTTTGTCTGGACTTTCTCATGTGGTTGGTCCCTAGAGATGACAGCGTTTACTATTACCTTTTCTATTTTTCCAGGCAAGGACTCTTGAAAGTTCCTTTGGCTCCCAGCAGGAACTCTGCATACTGTATTCATTGTCTCTCCCTTTTGTCCCTTCTTTTTAAATCCTTCTCCCCTTTTCACAACTGCAGACTCTCAGTCCAAGCAGACCATCTCCTCTGATGTTCATGCATCTTTCTAATCGACAGAATGAGCCTTCAGGCCTCGCTCCCAAGGGACCAAGTCTAGCTTTACCGTGTGGTTTATTGACCCCCCCCCCCCCCCCCCAGCCTGAGCCTTGAGAGGGTCAAGCCGGTTTTTGCACGTGGCTCACCTTTGCACTGCAGACCCGTGAAAGGAAGTGGAGAAGGATCGCTCCTGCTACTGCTGCGGCTGTGTCTTAGTTTTCATTGATATATGTCTTATGTCAAAAAGAGATTTGCCTTTTACTTCTCACCACAAGGGTATGGGAAATAATTGCCCATGTTTAATGTTAAAGCCATCATGAGTGCTTAGGCTTTAAGATCATCAAACAAAGGGTCAGTCTTAGCTTTCTAAAATCCTTTGTCAAATAAAGCAGAAAACGAGGGGACGAATGGATGGATGGATATTTTCAACATTATCTTTACTAACTCAACATTGGCTGAGTACCTACTATATTTAATTCTCTCTCTCTCTGTCTCTGTCTCTCTCTCTGACACACACACACACACACACACACACACACACACACACACACACACACTGCTGCTCCTATGCATCCTCCTTCAGAATTGTCCTGAATCTAGCCCCTCCACTCTGACTCTGTCATTCTCACCTGTTCTAGAAGCTCCTCATATCTTGTCTGTATTTTTCACAACAGCCTGATTAATCTCACTTACTCCTTAATGCCATCTCATCTGCTTTGCCATGGCCAGTATCACCCTTTTAAAACAAAAAACTGACCATGTCACTCTCCTGCTTCGTGCCTTCCACTAGCTCTTAATCGCCTGCAAGGTAAAATCCAAACTCCATGGCCATGCTTATGCAGCTGTTCCATCTCCAGTCACAGTGTCTATCCCTAGTCTCTTTGTCCCCATCTGTTCAATGCATTCTGTATTGCAAACACTACAGACTTTTTGCTGGGAAAGACAGAGCTGATTTCAACGCCATTTGTTAGCTCTGTAAAAATGGGTCTAAAGTCACTCACTCTTTCTGAACCTCACTTTTTTCCTCAAAGGGAAATTGTTTGTAAAAGGTAAGGATTGTAAAGATGTACAGTTTAATGTCAGCAGTTATCTAGCTCAGAGCTAGTTTTCTCTCTGTGCCTTTCCATCATCCCCTCTACCTGATGTCCATCTTTCTCTTCATGTGACAAATTCCTGCTCAGACCCAGGTCAACAGGTATCTTCTCTGTGGATAGTTTTCTGCCTCCCTCTGACTGAGTTAGTTACTTTCTTCTTTGGGCTTCCACAATAACTCAGGGCATTTGTTACGTCATGATATGACATGATATTATTATAAGATCCTGTTAAAAAAAGAAAATGTCCTTTTTTAAACTCTGTACCTTAACTTGGTATATAATAGCTTCTCAAAAAGTATTTGTGAACATGTGAATGAATATATGAAGGCACTGTGCTGGGTTCTGCAGTCCATCTCTTGAAGAACTCACAATCTTGAAGGGTATAGAAACATCCATTCAAATAAGCACAGTGGGAGTCTGACTGGAATAAAGGTTCAGCTGGGGGGTGGAATTAAAGTGTAATGGCAGCTGGCCCTTCTACGTGGGACACTGGGAAGCAGGGAAACCTCGAGGAATGGCCATCTGAGCTGAGTCCTAAAGCATCCATGTGGATTTAACTTTCAATTTTGCTTAATCTGCCCACATGTTTATTATGCCCACTCCTCATACCCCAAAGAACCCTAAACTTTGGTGGCAGAAGGCCAGGGAATTCTTAAACCTTGGCCAGCAATTCTCAGGAGATATTGTAAAGGAACAGGTAAAAAGTTTTTCATAGTGCAATTTTGAGTGCAATTGTAATTTTGTTTATAAACCCTGAAGCCTGTAAATTACTGACAAATCGGTATATCTTTGAAAATGAAAACAGACTACACCAAGAAGATAAAGGTTTGAAAACTATAGAGCCATAAAAATCTTATGTTTTCATTATATACCTACTGAGGAATAGATATGTTCTTTTAAGAGTCTAAGTAATTAGACTGCCCAAATGAAATTGAAAAATGATGAACCATGACATACCAATCTATTTTAATATGATGTATAGAATATTTCCTGCCCTTTTTTACAACATAGGAGGACGTTCAATAAATTTTTGAATATAGGATTTTTTAAAGAAAGGATTTTTATAGCATGATAAGCAATGAAAGTCTAGAAATGCTCAATGCTGAATCCAATAGAGCATAGCCATAATCGTAAGTTAGCATTTTGTAGCATCTTCTACATCCATCAGTTTATAGTTCTGATTGAACAACTTTAATAAATATCGAAATATCTTCCTTCAGTAGCACTGATTCCAAAATTAAATAGCTCCGTTTCATCTCCACTGGGTGGTCAGATTCCTTCCCTGATGAAAAACTATGTAGAATGTCCTAATGATGACAATCGTGGCTACCATTTATTCAGTGTTTATAATGTGCCAGGCAATGGATATACGAGATTTTTTTATTTCGAAGGTGCTTTAGAAGCTTAAGCTTACATTTTTTATTCTCTACGTTACTAAAACTCAATTTATTTCACTCCATATATACCAGAAGCTTAGCAAGGTAAAAAAAGAAAACGGGACCTGAGTACTGCTTTGAGAATTACCCTGGAGAAATGAAATATTGCTATTTAGAAAGAACAGAAATTGCATTTAAACTGGCACCACCTGAAACACAAGAAAAACTCCATTTCTATATGAGCCAAGAACAGTTACCAGGCAGAAAATTTGGTCATCTTCATTCTACTCATATCCCACTTACAGAATTCCTAAGTACAGAATTCCAAGATGTCACCTTCACATGTTCAAATAGCAGAGGGGGGATTATGAGGGGACCTTCTGCCAGCTCTATCCCACTTCGGGGCACTCCCTGCAGGTTGTTAAGGAGAGCTCTTATGTCTGGTTCTATTACTCAACTTCCATACCTCGAAACCCAAAATAATCGATATTTAAGATACAATACTAAATACAACGCATTTGGAATAAATGGCCCCCCAAAATTGATTGTGTTTATTTCTACTTTTTTAATGAGTAAAACCATTTCCTCTTTTTTAACTTTTTCAGGGAAAAATTTGAAAGAAGAATATAAGGGCCCTCATGACCCAGCTTCAAAATTATCACCTCATGAGTCCGTATCATTTCATCTCCCTCTCACATTATTTATGGAAGATATCTACGTGGTTCTAAAGTCACATCTACAAAAATAATACCATCAGAGAAGTCTGGCTTCTATCCCTGTGCCCCCATTCTCTTCTCTTTCCTCTATAGAAAACTATTTTTTTAGATTATTGTTTAATCCTCCCTTTTTAAAATATAAGCAAAACATTTATACTTCAATTCCTCCTTTCTGAGATAAACACTGGGGATCTAGTGATTTTCCAAATATTTTAAAGTTTTTGGAGTTTACACTGACTGTTACAGTGTGACAAGTGTTACAAGACTGTGAGTGGACTTTCAGGCCAAAAATCAAGAAACATGGTACATGGTAATTTATATTTATTTTTAAAATAAATATCTATTTGAACACTTTAAAACTTTAAGACCCCAGTTTTGTGACCAAAAAGAGGAGGAAAAGGCAGTTAATTCTGATAAAAAGACTGAAAATTGAAAAAAAGCAGTAACGAGTTTGTCTGGAGATTTTTAAATAGATAGTAATGTTAAAGACATGCTCATACAATTGGAGTATCTCCAAAAGGCATTCCTACAGGAAACACATTAACAGCAGGTTTCTTTCCGCAGAGTGGGATTTTATTCACAAACCCTCAAACTGATATTCTTTCTCATAGATCGAATTGCGCAGAACATCATTAAGTCCCATCTGGAGACATGTCAATACACCATGGAAGAGCTACACCAGCTGGCATGGCAGATCCACACATATGAAGAAATTAAAGCGTATCAAAGCAAGGTACTCTGGGAAACTACAGGAAAGTTTTTCTGTGATTTCTCTGTTTCTGGCTTTTTCAACCTCTGCACTGTTGACATTTCAGACTGGACAATTCTTTGCTGTAAGGATTGTCCTGCACATTGTAGGATGTTTAGCCATCATCCTTGGTCTCTACCCACTAGGTGCCAGTAGCATCCCCTCACCCATAGTTGTGACAACCCAAATGTCTCCAGATGTTGCCAAATGTTCCCTGGGGGGCAAAACGACCCCGATTGAAAACCACTGCCCTATTTGAGTGACTGGGGAGACTGTGCCCACAGCAGGTGATTTTAGGACATCTCATAGTGGTTTCTTGCAGCCAGGCAAGGAATAGGAGCAATTGAAAAAGTCATAGCAGGAATAATAGCTGCAAACTTACACTACAAAGATATGCAACAAAGCATTCTGAATGTTTTTTCTTACCCTACATGTTTAAAAAGGACCAAAGGAAAAAGGGACAACTCACCCTACATTTTTACTGTTATTATTATTATTTTGATTATTTTTGTGTCCATTAGAGAAGGTTTTAAGAGAAGAAATTTGTTGCTGTTTTTGTTGTTGTCTTGACTCACATTAATTTTCTACAGGATTGAGATCCATAATCACAAAACCTACTGGTAAATGAAATTTTAATAAAATATATAAATGTGTCTATATATAAATATATGACTACAACATACTGATTTTTCTCCAGTGGAATAATTAAATCTTACCACTTTTACATAAATAAGGAGACAAAAGCATAGGTATTGTTATGGTCAATAAAAAACAGAATTAACACATAACTTGGATTTATGTTTCCCATTCCAAAGAAAATAACCCAAGGATCAAAATACATTTCCGGAGTTCTATATTACTTAAGAGAGTGATTTGATTTGATGTCTTTTCCCTTGAATTTTTTTTTTTGCGGTACAGAGGCCTCTCACTGCTGTGGCCTCTCCCGTTGCGGAGCACAGGCTCCGGAAGCGCAGGCTCTGGATGCGCAGGCTCGGCGGCCATGGCTCACGGGCCCAGCCGCTCCGCGGCATGTCGGATCTTCCTGGACCGGGGCACGAACCTGCGCCCCCTGCATCGGCAGGCGGACTCTCAACCACTGCGCCACCAGGGAAGCCCCCTTGAATTTTTTTTGGTACCAAAAAGCAGTCTCCATAAGTTCTGGGAAAAGAACACAACATAAAAATATTACAGACTTAGTGTCTGTCAGGTACACGTGGAAATAATTTTTTGGAAGCCTGTGAATGAAATTGCTATTCCTCAGTGTAAGAGTTTGACTTTACAAAATAGACTAAGAGCTTGAGTTTGTTTAGGTGAGGAGGAGGCAAAATAATAAAGAAACTATAAATGCCTATCTTTTTGTACTATTGCAATATTTCCATTATTTTAGCCTCATTACTTTGATAATTGTGGTGTATCAAGGTTCAAAGAGGTCAAAGCAATATCTTAGAAAATATTGCCTCTCTTCTAAAGGTGGGTAAATTCCTACCATGGACCCCAAGTGACAGGTAAGCGCCAGTTAGGGCAACCTTGAGTATTTCACTGAGTCTCCAAGTTGTTCTTTGCTCCATGTACATTCTGTGTTTTCTCTCTTGAAGTCCAGGGAAGCACTGTGGCAGCAATGTGCCATCCAGATCACTCACGCCATCCAATATGTGGTAGAGTTTGCAAAGCGAATAACAGGCTTCATGGAACTCTGTCAAAATGATCAAATCCTACTTCTGAAGTCAGGTAAGCAAGAAAATTCATGGGGGGCCTATTTTAGACCCGGATGTGGTTGACCCTTAGCTTGCTGTTAGTTCTAGAAAAGCCTCCATCCAATATGTAGCTCATTTTTACCACCCACGCTGTCAGCCAACTCCCAAAGGAAACTCTCAATAATAAAAATGCCCTGATAGTCATTCAGTTCCCCTTTGAAGTCAAATACAATTTTGCTTATTGAAAGTGGAGCTATTAATTGCGGAGGTTGAGATACCCAGGTTGACAGGCAGTGCTAGTAATTAGCGTGTCAAGGTGGCTGAATTGCTGAGCTGGCTCTAAAATGTACTACTTGCCTTCTGTTGGGAAAAAATCCAGGCTAGCTGAGCTCTGCCTCTGTGGTCATTTCCAGTCATTTTAATGAGGATAGCCTGCAGCCAGAATACACCGGGAGAAACTCACTCTGCTCTAATCCTTCCTCCCACTTCTCCCTCACACTCTCTGACACACACACACTGTCACTTAGGAAGCAACTCAGGAAACTTTGCACATGATTGACTTTGCAGCTGCCATTATCCAAACAGGAAAAAAATGTATTTGTCTTTTTTGGCCCCCTTTGAAAATAGAAAATAAGAACCACTATGGTGTTCATGTGAACCTTCATGGTCCTGGGCTATAGCAAATAATAATAACATAATTTATATATATGCAATAACATATATATATATATGTTTATGTTTACCTGTGACATCTCTTAATCTCGTGTGCTCAGTAATTATTTCCATCGTATAGAAGAGGAAGCAAAGATTCAGGGACGTGAAGGGCTGTGTTCAATACCACATAGCCAGTATCTGGCAAAGCTGGCTTATTTTTTTTTAATTAATTTTTATTGGAGTATAGTTGCTTTACAATGTTGTGTTAGTCTCTACTGTACAAAAAGAGGTGTGGAGAAAAGCTGCCTTTTGAAATTGAGCCAAATAAAAGAATTATTCTAAGTTGCTGCTGCTTCGGTACCAAATGATTAAGGTTGGTGCAAATCTTGACTCAAACATGAACTTGCTGTATTAGTTGCTGGATAAAAACAATCCCAAAACTTAGTTCACACAACGATAATCATTTATTTTGCTTCCAAAGCTACAGGTTGAGCGGGGCTTAGTGAGGGACGGCTTGTGGTGTTCACTGAGGCAGCCTGACTGCGGGCAGGAGGACCCACTTGCATACTGGCTCGTGTTCATGGCTCGCAGTTTGTGCTGGTTGACAGCCCGGAGTTCAGTCAGGGCTTGGGCTCAGGGGGGCCTCAGTTCCTACCCTGCACAGACTGCTTGGATGTTCTCACAGCATGGTGGCTAGGTTTCGAAAGTTAGCATTTCAAGAGAGCAAGGCAGAAGTGTGTAGCATTTTTCTGACTTAGCTTCAGAAGTCCCATAGGGTTACTTCCACTGCACCTGTTAGTCAAAGCAGTCATGTAGGCCCACCTGGGTTTAAGGGTAGGAGACATGGAATGTAGAAGAATGTAAGGGGTCAAGGGACGTGCCTTCCATATTGTAGATAGTGAATAAATGGTACCTATTATTGTTTTTCTCAGAAAAGCATTATTGCAATTAATATTTGCAGATTCCTTCTTATGCGTAAGCCCCTATGCTAAGGTGACATATGAGGGAAAGCAGATACATCAGCAGAACAAAGAAATAAAACACAGACATAAATGTACATGGTAGCAGTAAGAAAGGCACCAGGGGTACAGTTGGGTACAACATGGGTGTAGCCAAACCATCTATATGATGTTCTCATGCAAATTTCTGACTTCTGAGCCTGGGTGTCACCTTCCAACACACTGTGGGGCAAAAGCCCATTTCTCCAAAATGTGGAGAAACTTTGCAGTACTTGCTCAGGATGTCAGTAAATGTTCAGAGGGAAAAACAAAGGTAGTGAACTAATTCATTTAATAAATATTTATTAAGCACCTACTATGTGCCAGGTACTTTTCTAGGTGATGGAGATATAACAGTGAATACAATAACCACAACTGCCTATGGCTGCAGATGAAGGTCCTGGCACCATTGGGCTAACAGAGAACTCAGAAATGTTAGGTCCATCAGGGTTGAACAAACTCCTTCATGTTGGGACTTCAACAGCCTTTGACCTGTGAATGTTGCTTATAACTCCCTGGAGTGGATAATGTTCAGCCTTTTGCCAAAACTTATTTGACCAAGAAACCCTCATTTCAAAGATACCAGGACATAAATGGTACCCTCAAGAAACATCCTGAAGGTGTCCCTATTGAAGTCATCGTATGCAGAAATATACATGGAGTGTGTTAAAAACTGAAGCAGAGAACAGGTTTCCCCAACAGCAAAACTTCTACAAAAGTTAACAGACTGAACTTGCCTGCTGCAAATCTCCTTTCTGGGCCACTTATGATCACCGGTGAATTCAAGAGTTGAAACTAACTTCATTATCAGTCAAAAATAGGGGGGAAAATGTATGCTTCTGAAGAAAATGTTTTTGCCCTTCATTTTAGTCACCTTTAAAGTGTATTTCATCTTTAATTCCTCACATAGACTTCAAGAGAGCTTTATTTCTAACATAGTTCTTTTTTACTTGGCAAGGAATCTTGAGGTGTTTCTGAATGTGTGTGTCTATGTGTCTATGTGTGTGTTTTAAAGTTTTTTAAAGTCTCTTGACCTATATGCAGTAGTAACCTCTTTATATATATATATATATATACACATTTGAAATTTTTTTCTCATAGGTTGCTTGGAAGTGGTTTTAGTGAGAATGTGCCGTGCCTTCAACCCATTAAACAACACTGTTCTGTTTGAAGGAAAATATGGAGGAATGCAAATGTTCAAGGCCTTAGGTGAGTTCACCTTTGATGATGACACAATTTTATCAACTACCGTCAGTTTCTCCACTACAAGAAATGCCTTGATTCTCTAACATGACTTAGTATCTCATTATTCCATAAGGGTTGGACTAGGGGAGGCTCCAGTGTTTCATCTAACTCCTCTGATTTTACAGTTGTGCCTCCAAATGTAAAAGGAAGGAAAGAAACGTGGACCCTGTTGACACGAACATGCTTCATTCAGAAATCAACAAAAACTGATCGTAAAGAACTGGGATGCATTCTAGGCCTTCTTTGTAGGATCAGCTTTTCTTTTACCTTCCAGCTGACTGCTTCACACAGCATATTCTGTAGACCACTGGTGGTCCATGGGTGACCTCTTAAGTGTCTCATGCAAATTTATAATCATTAGTTAAGATGCTTAAAAGAGGAGCTCTTTCATTTGTTTCAAACCCAGGGTAGTGACTTTCTCCCTGTTAATTCATGAAGTTCTGGGAGCACAGATAGCATGGCTGCCAACCAACCCAAAATGATCCCCAGACCATTCTTGTGGGAGGGCAGGACAGAGCCAGTCTCTGCAAGTGTGTCATTCACATCCAGTCATCAGTGCACAGCATGGATAAGAACGTTAGCAAAGATGGGCTGGTGCCAGGAAAGGTTTTAACAATTGACAGTGCCATTTGTTCCATATCCTGCCCACGGACATCAAAGAAGGCCACTGCCCTTTCACCTTTTGTGCTGTCAGTTGATATGGTAGCCAATGGCAAACCCATCGGGGCCGGCAGTGTTTCCCTCCTGCAGCTGATATACATCCATGGCATCTCCAAGGCTAGATTTTCAAGAAAGGAGGGAAAACCTTGGCAAGCAACTTGGGTATATTTCCAGCTTCATAAAATAAACATTTACCAAGGATCCGTGTAGGGATGAAGCATTATTTTGCCAGAATTCACAGTGGCTAAGCAACTGACCTGCGAGTCATTCATTAGAAGGTAAACATAAACGAATGTTTGCTTCTCAATCGAATTTCCAGGAAATTACCAAATTGAAAGTCACTTCATCTCCATTCGCTTAGCTTGAGGCCCCTGGACATCCTACATTGCCAGTGACATCCTATAAGTGCCACTAAGACTGACAGCCCATGGCCCATTATACATGTTTTAGGTTTTCTATGAATGCTATGTCTGTGCTAAAGGATCCCCAAATCACTAATTTAAAATTTTTTAGTTGGAGCTAATTTCAACCTTACAAGATTAGATTGGGGTTATATATTCCCAGTTGGATATTACAATGGGTGCAAACCATTTCTATCTGCCCCTCATTGGTAATGTTGACTTTCTTTACCTGGTCAAGATGTTGCCCAATTTTCTCATTCTATAATTACCACTAAATCATTTGTTATGGTCAGGAACTTAGAAATATTTTTTCTGTGTGCCTAGTATGCAAATCCTTGAATAACTTCTTGATTATGGGACTTTTCTTACTATTGTCCCATTCTGTTCAAGTATTTTCATTTAATTTGCCTTCTTTTATAGGTTCTGATGACCTAGTGAATGAAGCATTTGACTTTGCAAAGAATTTGTGTTCCTTGCAGCTGACTGAAGAAGAGATTGCTTTGTTCTCATCTGCTGTTCTGATATCTCCAGGTAGGGAGGTCTGAGGTCCTTACCTTTTTTAAAAAAAAAAAAAACTGTTTTGCTATCTTTAACATGAATTGCATCTACCTAAGCCAAGGTGCTCTGAAGAAACTTTAAAAGAACTATATTTTCTTTAGCAAGTTGTGATATTTTTGGACAATTCAAAGAAAAGTAGCCTCAGGTTAATTTAAATATCAGTTTTGTCCCAAATGCAAGAGTAGGATGTGTGGTAAGGGTGACTCCAGATTCAGAAAAGCATGATCATTTCTTAACAGATAAATGAAGACAAATAGTGGCCTGAGTTATAACTAAGTTCTATTTTGATTTTAAGAATAAAGGACATAGACAAAAATGTCCAGTTAGGTGAGACTTAGTAGAAATATACCTGAATGAACAAGCCAGCACAGAGCCTAAAAAAAAGTAAAACATACATTTTCTCCTCTTTAAATATCTCTTTCGTCGGCTTTTCTATCCAAATTAATGTTGGCGTTCTCACTTCAGGCAAATGCCTCTTCTTTTTTTATGCAATATTAGAAGCTTTAAAAGGAGGTAAGGACAGCAGAGGAAAAAAATGGCTCTTACTAAAGACTGGTAAAGGAAGAATCTCCGATGTGGTGGTAGACATTCTAGGACAGGCTCTGTCACCAGGTATGTGTGTGACCTTAAACACTTGACCCCTCAGAGCCTCAGTTTCCTCACCTGTAAAGTAAGAGGGTTGAGCTTCATAATAATAAACACCTCGTCTAGCTCTGAAATGCAGTAAACAGCAAACAGTTTTCAAAGAAGGTATGGCATGACATTTATAGATCAAATAGCACTATAGCCATTAAAATTCTTTTTAAAAGTATATGCTGGCTTGAAAATGTATGGAATCCTAATAAATGCATGGCTCAGCCAGAATGAAAAGTCAGAGTTGCTCATTCAGTCATCTGTTCAGTTAGATTTGGGGTCAAGGAATAGCAGTTTTATTGACAGTTCTCTATGAAAAGAAAGACACATTCCTGGTCATTTTTATGGTCAAGAGACTCATTCCTTCTATAACCCGTTTATCTCTAGAGACTTGATCTTTCTTATACCTAACATATTTTTCAGTGAGGCTGGAAGAAATTAATCTTCCCTGTGATGGGCCCTGTTGACATGTCACCCTAGCTATGTCTACCCATAATACGGCCTTTACACTTTGTATCTGTTAGGCTTTATTTACTTATTTTATGAGGATTTTTATGAGGATAAATTTTATGAGGATTTTTAAAATCTGCTTCTGTTTTTTATTTAACTACTTTATCAAGAATGGAAATTAGTTATCAATTGGCATATCATTACTAACAGTTTCTTTTGTGGCTCTGTCTAAGATCAAGCTGTTCCTCCAGGCTTTTTCCTTTTTCTTTTCTTTTTTTTTTTTTAAACCCTAGAAAGTTTCCCAGACTTGGCAGCACAAAGCTAAATGGAAGAAGTGACAAGCAATATTTATTTCTGGTAGCAACCACTTGCCAAATAATTTTCCTCCTACCGTTTTCTCATTGCATTTGATTGCTCCCATTGATTATAGTTCAGGTGACGATTAGTTCTAAGCCTTTGAGTCCACGATGAGGGAGCTGGTTTCACTCCGGTTCCTGCTTAATTAAAGGAGGCATTACAAAAGTCACTGTCCTCGTAGGTATGCATGTGACAAGTCAGTAGATTCCCAGCAGCAAATATTTAAGACATGGCATATCAAATCTAAACAATCCATGAAGATAACTGCCCCAGTTGGAAGGCAAGCCTGCTGCTTATGAGTTAGAAATCAGCTGAACTATGAGCCTTTTTCTAGGAAGAAATGCTAAAGCCATCAAACTCCACGAAGTTTGGAAGCACGTTATTTAGCTTATTCTACCCAGCGGGGAATCTTCCAGCCCCAGTCACAGACCCACACTCAGAGGCTTCTGCAACTCCAAGATACCTTGTTTGCCACCCTGGCTTAGTGCCATATTCAAAAAGGGAGGAAAGACAGTATTCCAGCCTGTGTAGGCTCCATCGCAGGCCAGACCCCACCCTTCCGCCCAAGTTCTTGCCATAATAGTTACTGTCTATTCAGCTCCAGATAGTTTAGGGAAGGGAGAGGCAGGGGACCTTAATGTATTCTGATTGACAATTGTCACTGAAGGCTTTTGTGCTCACTTACGTAAGGGTTTGCTTAACTGTTGGCTAGACTTGTCCTGGCCCTGTCTAGGATTACAGAATCGAGTTTCTCACCTGACCTGAACTGTGTTCAGAAGGATCATGTCCAAGTTCTTTTCCATGAGTATTTGTTCAGAATTTGGAGACTCTAGGTGTCTCTTCACTGAAGTTTCAACCTTAGGCGTTGACACTGGGCTGAATTTTGTCACCATGGTATAAAGCGTCTAGGAAGAAAGGAAGGACGGAAGCAGGGAACAAAGAGAGGGAGGGAGGGAGGAAAGAAAAAAGAAAGGAGAGTGGGAAAGGCTAAAGGAAAGGAGGGATTATCCTATCTATTAAATTCAATATAGAAAAAGAGGACTCAGGATTAAATTTTTTAATTGATTCATGTTGATGCTATATAAATTATAACTTAGCTTATAAAAGGGAAGGGAGATTCTGAATTCCAAAAACACTCCTTTATGATAGGTTTTCTTCACTTCTATAATTCATTTCTTCACAAATCATTAACATAAACTTTGAAAGAAAATCTAAGCGTATGTCCAGAGAAAAAGAGATGTAAATTGTCACAGACAATAAGACACATGGAGTTTCTCTGAACCATTGTGTCTTTACCTCCACCCTGATTCTGTATGTCAATGTTACTGTCATCATAGAATTTCTTATAAAATATTTGTTTTAGAAAAATAATGACATGTCTTCAGAAGCAATTTGGAACTAATTTGGAATGGGTCTGGTACTCAGCACTTATATGTATGCAGGTGAAATACAACAAAGCTTACATTCTGTCCGCTCCTTACCCATTCTTTCCCTTTGTCAGACCGAGCCTGGCTGATAGAACCAAGGAAGGTCCAGAAGCTTCAGGAAAAAATTTATTTTGCACTTCAACATGTGATTCAGAAGAATCACCTGGATGATGAGACCTTGGCAAAGGTAGGTCCTCAGACCCAATGTCACTGAAAGAGCCCAGTGAGCTGAAGAGGGCTAGTCACATAAAGCAGGGGACATTTCTGGCCTAGTCACATAAAGCAGGGGACATTTCTGGCCTAGTCACATAAAGCAGGGGACATTTCTCAGCAGCAGCAATTTCTGAAGATTACCAAAGGTTGCATGAATTTTGAGGTGCACATTTTAAAAGGGAGACTGGGAAATTATAATAGATTGAAAGGACAATGACTTTCATAGGGAAGGACGATACTGATGGATCTGAACCACAGGTAGAGGAAGACAAATCAAAGGACAAATCAAAGACAAATCCTTTGTTTGGAAGAACAAAAGCCTGAAGCAAGGAAACAAGTCCTCAAAAATCATATATGAAGAAAGAGGAGACTTTGTGTCACTTGGGAGTCAGGTCCAGGCAAAAGAATGGGTAGATTTTTATTCAAAATGAGGAAGAACTATAAAGTGACGAGAATTGGGGAACAGAGGGTAGACCACTGTGTGAAGGAGTGAGGTCCCTGTCATTGGTCGTATTCTTATAGATACTGCCTGGTTTCCTTTCAGGTATGTTGTAAATGACAGTCCTACCCAGAATGAAAGATTAGACTGATGTCTTGTAAATTTCCCTTCAACTCTAATCTCTTCAACTCTACTCTAGGATTCTTTCAAAACGAAGTATCTCAGGGGCAAAAAGCATGTACCGTGCTATCCATTTCGTGATTCAACTTAATTAAAAATAGTGATCTTTAAGAAGAATACGGAGAAAAGTTGTTTACCAAAGTAAAATGATCATAAGAGGACAAAGGAATTTTCTAATGATATTCAGTGTTATTTTAGATTCCAAAGTATCTTAAATTTCTTAAGAATTGGAATTTTTTTTGAGGTTAAACAACTAGGAAATGGAGCCTATCCTTAGTTAAAGATGATAGGAATCCTACTCTTTATATTTTTATCATTAAAACCCTCCCACTCTGCTCTTGAAGTTCTTTATTTTAAAAAAGGGGGGAAGACTCTGTTAGAGATACTATCAGATTTTACTTTGCACATACAGAGTACTGCTATAAAAAACCTCCATGAGTTAAATATGCTGCTTCATTATGGTAACATTTTGTTAAAATTAACATATCACTAGGAAGAACATTTCTACACTGTAGGGTGATAGTTCTTTTTGGTGCAACTTTTCACTTACCATGTGGGCAAGGACAAATCTCCTGCTCTTCACACCTCAGTTTTCTCCCAGGTAAGAGCAAAACTTCTACATACATAAGCAAAACTTCAGATACACTGGGCAGAAAAGACAGTAATGTAGATATACGCATCTGTCTCTGTAATGGCTCCACAGCATATAGGCATAAATACATCTGGTTAGTTAATGTGGGCAGGGAGGAAGTTTCCTGCATTTGGGCTCTCCCAAAGACTTTGGTCCCCATATTTACCACCCTAAAATTAAGAACTTAATAAAATCCAGAGTTAGACAAAAGTTGTTGCTATTCTGCTTAAGGGATCATCTTCTTGTCAGAAAACTGGTTTCATCATCTCTAAAATGAAGATCATAATTTCTTACTGCTATAGAGATGTGTAGGTTCAAATGAAATATTTCCACTGCATAAATTCTAACACACTGACATGGTGATTATTACATCCCAAGAGAGCAACCCTCATGCTTATACCATTTTCTACTACCTGGTATCCTGGTGGTGGTCTGAGGTATTTGGGGTAGAAAGGAGACAGAGAAATTGAAGATGAAAGATATTTAATAGCAAGAAAAAAAATTAAAACACCAAGTGAAGTCAGCTTAACTCTCTTTTCTCCATCCTTAGTGGGAAAAGTATACAATTATTTTCTTTAAGTTTTTTTTAAGTATAATTAACATACAACATTATATTAGCCTTAGGTGTACAGCATAATGATTCAATATTTGTATATATTGTGAAATGAACACCACAGTAAGTCTAGTTAACATCCATTCAATTCTTTTCTTATAGAAAGAATGTTGCAAAGCTGGGAATCAGAGAAAGCATTAGAGAGGATTATTTCTTACATAAAATTCACTGGAGCCAGATGACAAAGCATTGCTTCCACTGATCAAGTGTGGATATTGAGTTTTTGTGGGGACCCTTTGCTGTAACAGTCATCATTTTGATAGGATGTTCTGTGAACTAATGTGGAGGGACCATGAAAAGGAATGAGAACTGGAGTCTCATTTATCCCAGCTCTGGACCGTGTGGTTTTGCATAAGTCACTCCATTTGTCTAAGTCTCAGATTCAACTGTCGTGTCCTGGGGAAGGGAAGAGGGTGAGACAAGTCTCCTGAGTTCTGACTGCTTTAATACTTTAAGGACAATGGTGCCATTGACATATAGGGACACCCTCTCATCAAACCCACACTCCCCAGAAGGAATAAATAGCTTTATTTAAACCTAAGAAAAACTATTCTACCCTCCCACAGATTCTTCTCATCTTTTCAGAAATTCCTTCTTTTCCTTCATAGTCATGGAGCTCTTCTGCCTCCACAACACCTCTAAAACAGTGACCCCTCTGGGGAATCTGGCGAACATCATGAAACTTATCTCTAGAAAAATGTGCACATACCCAACTGTTGTATTCAAGTCCAGCGGTTCAGGTTACATCCCCAGTAGGTGGGGTAGATCTGCCTTCTGTGCAGTGTGCAAAGACTGTTCATGCCACCAACCAGTTTCACCCTGAACAGGTGGAGCAGACTTAGGTGAGTGCAGGGTTCAGACATAGTCATTAGATTTCATCCTAAAAAAACTGTCTTCCATACACTTTCTGCATGCCCACTTCCTGAAATTAAAGTTCAAGTAGCAATGCCTTATACTTTAGACCAAACCTGGACCTAGGGAAGATTTGAAATTCAGGAATTCTTATCCATTAACTAGAAGGAAGGTCTCAACCCCTATATGTTAATCAGTTTGTTTGTTTGTTTGGGGTAAAAAAAAAAAAAACAAACCCTATTAAAGAGTCTAGTTTCCTCTCCTCATGACCATAATAATAACATGTAGCATATTTATAATAAACCATCAGAACCAATGGCTGCTTAGTCACCTTGGACAAGGGACTTAACCTCTCTGTGCCTCAGTTTCCTCATTTGTAAAATGTGATAAAAGATAGTATCAATGTCACATGGTTATTTTAAGGACTAAATGAGATCAAATATAAACAAGCTGCATGGTTCATCACAGATAGTACGTAAGTGCTGTTGGAGTTGCTGTGGACAGAAGAAATTCTGTTTCGGCAGGGAAATGTTTATCCAAGAAATGGGTATATTTGAGCTAATCAACTGATGAATGATAACTATTTCAAAAGATGGAAGTTAGGGGTTTAGGGAGGGGGAGTATGACATTCCAAGAGATGGGGGCAATGATACAGACGTAAGAAAGTATAAGGTATACGCAGGCTATGAATAATAGTTAGATTTGGCTGGATCCTGGATTTGAGAAGTGAGGAAATGAGGTCACACTGGTCACTTTCACTAAAGCTCGTGGAAAAAAATACATATACATGTAATATGTATAGAATGTATGTGTATATGTATATGCATGTATACATATATATTTTTAAGCCATATGACTGGGGGAGGCAGCCCATCTGTTTTCTGGGCTTCAGTTTTCTTGTCTCTGAAATGAGGAGGTGGGACTGGCTGGTCGTTAAGTTCCCTTCAGTATAATATTCTTTGACTCTAAAAGAGAAAAACAAAGGTTCCTTCTGATGTCTTCTGCCTTCCATTGCTCTGTCCCGTGCGACAGTTTTAAGGACTCTTTAGATGTTCTGCCGCTACTCTAAGTGAATAAATAGACGGATTTCTACAAGTCTTGCAGATTCAATTAGTTCTATGGCAATTGAATTTAGGGTGATATTCCAATCCCAAAGCTATGAAGCATACACTGTTTATAAAGCCTGCATCCAGGGGTCAGCATTCCCATCAGGCTTTCCGTTTCTAGCATAACAATAACAAAACTGCATCATCAACAAGGGGAATTTGTCCTACTGTAACAGTACCAGGTTACTAAATAAAAACTTAGAAGAGGGGGCTTCCCTGGTGGCGCAGTGGTTGAGAGTCCACCTGCCGGTGCAGGGCACACGGGTTCGTGCCCCGGTCCGGGAAGATCCCACATGCCGCGGAGCGGCTGGGCTCGTGAGCCATGGCCACTGAGCCTGCGCGTCCGGAGCCTGTGCTCCGCAACGGGAGGGGCCACAGCAGTGAGGGGCCCGCGTAATGCCAAAAAAAAAAGGAAAAAAAAAAAAAAAAAAAGCTTATAAGAGGGAAGGCTTACACAGCCCTATTTTACACGTTAATAATTGAAATATTACCTGAAAGAAATCACTCCTGGTCACTCTCACTTTACTAGTGCTATTAATATACAGATTTAGGAAAAAAAAACAGCCACGTTGACTCATAGATAGGGTCTATGGAGCACAAGCACTGATTGAGAGATTAGTGAAAACTGCCAAGGGTCATTTACATTGATTTTCATTGTTTGCTCACTGAGATCTAAAGAGACTGTGTCATGATTAATGATGGGATGTTTATGCCTGAAGCCTGCTTATTCTTCGTTCAGGACACTAGGTGTCACATTAGAATTCCTAGTAGGTGGGCCTAGGGATTCATCAGTTTAATCTTAAACAACACAGTCTGTCCAGTCAGGACTTAAGGGGTCCTAGTTCAGATGATGTGGCTATGTGGTCTGAGCCTCCTTGTTCCCCTGCATATTTGGTTAGGAATTTGTTTTATATTTAAATTTTCTATACTTTCTTAAAGTATAACATACATGCTGGAAGTTCTTAAATCGTAAGTGTTTAGTTCAGTGAATCATCACAAAGTTAACATACCCATGTAACCACTGCCCATGTAAAACTTGGCACTCCAGGAGCCCTGCTCAGGTTTCCTCACATGGTATATACACTGTAAAATAATGCAAGAGTCAAAATTATAAAAAACAGTTCAATAGATCATCCAAGTTTTTAAATTGCAAATCGATACTCAAGAAACATAGCTTTCTCATGGAATAGTTTTCTACTTCAACCTACATGTATATTGAGTATGTACTGTATGCCAGATGCAAAGAAGGGAAAGGCAAATAACACATGGTCTTGGCCCTTTAGTAAGCGGTTTCCTTGAGGGATTCCTGTGAGAGACCAAATTATTGCAATCCATTTTAGCCATTTATAGTTTGCTGGCGTACACTACAGGTCCAACACCCAGAAATGTCAAGGGTTGTCCATCGGGCTAATGGTCTATAATAAGAAGAGAGGTTTTGATGTTTCTCCTCACTCATCAAGTTGCAAGTCAATGCATTAGTTAGGACTCTTGGGTTACACATAACAGGAACCAACTCACACCAGGTAAAGCAAAAAGAAAATAATAAACTAATGCAGAGAAATCTCATCTAAGGTAAAAAATTCAGCCCCCATTCAGGAAACACTAGAACAGGGAATTAGGAAGCCTTCAGAATGCTCCATCTCACAAGTCTATCTCTCTTTATGTATCTACTTTATTCTTCTCCCTCTCTGAACACCAGTTTTCTCTGCTTCCCTGAAATATGGGTAGCTCTTAGCTCCTTAGGTCACTCATAGTTTCTGCTACATTTAGAAAGTAACTTGCTGGCTCACCGTCTGATTCCAAATTCCAACCCCAGTTAAACCGAATGTCCACTTCCACTTTAGTCAGCCATTCCCTGAGAAAACATGCCATACAGCGTGGATGCCAGCATGGAGTAAGGATGGTAAGAGAGGGCTGTGACCTGAACGGATATCTCCAATTCAGTATGAGAAATCTAGGCCAAGTGTCTAGGTTTAGCTGAACAAAAACCCAAAAAAGAAGTGAGTGGGGAATTTCCTGGCGGTCCAGTGGTTAGGACTCTGTGCTTCCACTGCAGGGGTCACGGGTTCGACCCCTGGTCGGGGAGCTAAAATCCCACATGCCGCACAGCCAAAAACAAACAAAGAAGTGAGTGGACAAGAGAAATAGATGTATGTAACCTCACTTAATGTGTCCTGTCTTTATCAGTGCTTCTGAAGTTTCTTCCACTTTGATCAAGCCATTGTTCACTTCCTGCTTCAGGTTGGAGGGCATCTTGATGGCCTGGAAGCCCACATGAACACAATCCTTAGTTTTCACCTCTGCATGTTCCATTCTTCCAACATCAAATGTACCAGCTATAAAATTGTGGATTTTCTCATAAGACCACCCTCTGGAAAGAAGCATAGGATTATTATCTCTTCTCCAACAGCTGCTTTTTAGTCTTGTAAGACCCCTGTAGGTATAAGCTAAAGCTTCCTTCTTGCAAGAAATGTTTGTCATAAGAGAGAGATGAGTGTGAAAATGCCTTTTTATAGACCGTCTGTCTACTCCTGCTATAGAGATTATTTAAACATAAAGACATTTCATGATGATTTGAAATCGACTACCCCCTCCATCTCCAAGTGCTTCTGGATCACCACCCCAGCTGTTTAAAAAGTTGTTGAGCCATTAACTGCTGCTGAGGTGAGCTCCCTTTGACTTGGGGGTCCTCCACCTGCAGTACATAATATTAATGAGCAGTAAGTGACTACCTGATGCTTCCTCCAAGAGGCCCTTCTGGGCTCTGACAAGTGCTGCCGCTGCTTCCTCATGGCCTCCTGGCCCATGGTGCCTCCAGAGTGATGGATGCCCCTCTCAGCACTTCTATTCCCACAGCTAATTGGATGCCTTGAAATCAGTCCCTCCTGAGAGCACAGAGGTTGGCGAAGCTCTTTTGTCTTTTTCGGTGTTCTTTGCTCAAGTGGTCCCAATGCTCTATAAGAAAAAGCATTTGTCACCATTCAACCCATTCTACAGATGAGCAACAGGGACAGGATTGAAGTCCCCTAAAAGAGGGAACTAGATCCTGAACCAGACTTTCTTAAACCTAGTTTTGGGAAGGAAAGAAGCAGGAGTCCATATTTACTTTCCCAAACCAAACCCGTGGTTAAATATTTCCAATAAATGAACTATGGAATGATTTTGGCCATCCTCATACATTTAATTTTTCAGCCACCCATTCTCTAAAGGAGCAGAAAACTGCTTTAAGAATTGTAATACATAGAATTCTACTTTATGAATCACAGTTTACTAAATGAGCAACTTACTTTAATTGCTACAAGAAAATGAAAATCTATAATGATGTTGCTTTTCATTTCAATAAAAGTAAATGGCTGATTTTCCCCATGCACTAACCCACAATACACAGAGACTCAATTTTGGGTGCTTGGTTGGCGGCTAAGCTGGTTTCTTGCCCTCCATGTTATTTGGCTGAACAAGCATGACCTTGACTATTTCTCTCCTTGAGGGAAGCATTATGTGGGAATGACACATGACATCTAACACAGATATTGCCAGGATGGGCCAGGCACTCCATAGATAGTGTTGACTCATTTAACCCTTACAACAACCCTCTGAGATAGGGACTGTCATAATTGACATATGACAGATAAGGAAGCTGAGAGGTTAAGTGACTTGCCCAAGATCACACAGCTTGTAAATAGCAAGTCTGGGAGTCAGACCCAGACAGTCAGGCTTGAAAGCCCATATTTTTATCACTAGACTAATTCTCTTTATATAGTATTTGTGTCTCATAGGGAACTCAGGAAATTTCATTATTTGTCTCTCACCAAACTAACAGAACCAAGCAAATGAAACCTTCCTTCTCTTGATATGATAACTTTTTTTTTTTTTTTTTGCGGTACCGGGCCTCTCACTGTTGTGGCCTCTCCCGTTGCGGAGCACAGGCTCCAGACGCGCAGGCTCAGCGGCCATGGCTCACGGGCCCAGCCGCTCCGCGACATGTGGGATCTTCCCAGACCGGGGCACGAACCCGTGTCCCCTGCATCAGCAGGCGGACTCTCAACCACTGTGCCACCCGGGAAGCCTATGATAACTTTTTTATCGGCCTCCTGAAAAGAAGCTAACTTGACACCCCGTTACAGGGACTATTTCTAATATGATAAAGAATTTACTCGTCAAAGAATTTACTTTGAAAAACAGTTGTAAATTTATGAGATTCGAACCTCTTAAACAGTGTTTCTCAAAGTCTGTTGTATGGACCCAGTGCACCAGCATCCTCAGGATATTTGTTTCAAACATGAAATCTGAGCTCCACACCTAGATTTCGTGAAACAGAATCCCTAGGAGTGGATCCCGTAATCTGCATTTTTAGGAAGCACTCCGATGGTTCTGTGCACACCAAAGACTGACAAGCATTACAGAGTTGCATCTGGATGTTTTAGGAGCTCCACACATCATCAATTCAACTGCAGATGATTATAGAAAGCTTTCAAAGTCTCTCTGCCTTCAGTAGCTATTTCAGGGAGAATTGTAATGTGCAAGAAGTGTTCCGAAATTGTTGCAGTCGCCTTCTGTGTGAACCAGCTGGTTAAGAAAGCTTGAATAATTTCCCAAGGGACTCTAGTTAAAGTGGACACTTGTACACCCTTTACCTATGAAAATATAGAAAAGACACGGCTTTCCACCCTGGACTCAAAGAGAATCTTTCAGAATGGGATTCTGATAATTTTTCTCAAAACCCTACGAAAGACCTTAGCAGAGACTATGAGACCTAGCATAATCTGACCAAGCAGCCTCCCAGCTTTATCCTTGAACATGCTCACCCACGGCTCCAGTGACAATGAACTTCCTTCAGTTCTAATAGCACCGATGATCCTGGAACATATTATGTACCCCCAGCCCCAGTGTCTAGTTAGCTCTCCCTCTCCCTTCAGAGCCCAGCTTAAATGGTCCTTTCTCAGAAGTGCCTGCTTGAAGCAGTCAGAGCATTCTATTATCTACCACTTGTCCTAGCATCATTCCTCCATGGCACTCACCAGTTTTTCGGTCTGCTTTTGACTGTGTGGTCACTTTATTCATCTGTCTTCTCCCATAGTTTATAAGCAACAACAGTACTGTTTTGTGAATTCTGGTGTCTAGTAGAAGTGTCTGCTACCAGTTTAAATACCTCATAATGTTGGAGAGAAAGTCTTGATTCTCAGTCTAAAATTTAACATCCATTCTATAAAGATTTCATGATTTTGTTTTCATTTCTATCCCTATCATTAAATAGCAGTGGAACTAGAAAGTCTGAACCCCAGACTTCTTTATGTGTTCTAGATCCCTTTAATGAATATGTCAACAAGTCTAATCCTGATGCTATTTTTAAAGTTGCTTATAGTGTGGTTATATAGTCATTAGTTGTTAAAAGGAAAGTTAATAAAAGAGTGGAAATTTCTGATTTTGAAAAGCCACAAAGTAACTATTTATCTATTTCCTCCTTTACTTCAAAGGCTGAAATGGTTTCTTATTATTGAATAGGGTAGGGAGCACAGTGGGCCTAATTGGTGATTAGATGGGTTTTACTTAATTTTATCGTCACTTTCAAGTGTACCCTTGGTCAGCTGTATGAACTATCAAGCTTATCGTTTGTAAAAGTATTATCTACATGAGAACATTTCTTATTCCCACAGTAATTTGGTCACAATGGCATTTGGTTTTAAGCAATTTTGACACTAAATGATGGATTCTAAGTGTTCCAAAATTATGTGTGTCAAAAGCTAGAATTGTTCAGAACCTAAGACCTAACAGCGTTTAACAAACTGTGGATATTTTAAATTACTAAAACACTGTCTTCCGGGTATTTAAACTCAAAAAATTACATTCTACATGATACTTATATATCAAAACCTAACAATTATAAGTGGATATTCTCCCATGAGTTTTTGAAACACCTCCTTAAGGAAGCTGAGTGCCAGCGACTTCCCAAATTCTCCCTGGATTAAATACAGGTTTCATTTTACTCATTACGGTGGGAAAGGATTAGAGAGCTACCGGCAAGCTAGTGACCTTGACAGAAAAGCAGTCCAGATCGTTGTGAATTACACCTCATATGATTTAGGTTACACCTTCCTAACACTGTCACCTTCCAAAACTAAAAATTCTGATATTCACATCATAAAAAATCTATGGGAAATGATAGATAATAATATTAGCTAACAATTGTATTTCATGCCTACAGTATTCTTAACACTTTCATACAAACTTCCTCACTCAGTTTACACAACAACGCAATGAAGTACGTGCTATGAATAAGCCCATTTTACAAATGAGAAAACTGAGACATAGAGGATGGCACAGCCACACGGCCATTTAGCTATTTTAGAACCAGGATTCCGACTCAGTCAGCCTGCCGAGAGAGCACCCCTCCTAACGATTAAACTAAACTACCTCCCGTACCTACTTTATATAAGAACAGTGAATTAGGAAGCTTGGTCCTGCTTTCTTTCCTTCTCTTTATTTTCTCGTTAGAGAGTCAGGGAGGGAGGTGTTTTGTTTTGTTTTGTTCTAAAGGAGAAGCTGAAAGTGAGCCTTCTTTCTTTTTGAACATCTTTTTCCAAAGCCAGTTCCCTTCATCTGAGGCCAGGAAGGACACTGATTCAGGAGACAGAGCACTAATGAGCTTCCCCCTTTGTCTCCTTCCCTGTCTCTCCACTCTGCAGTTAATAGCCAAGATACCAACCATCACGGCAGTTTGCAACTTGCACGGGGAGAAACTGCAGGTATTTAAGCAATCGCATCCAGACATAGTGAATACACTCTTTCCTCCGTTATACAAGGAGCTCTTTAATCCTGACTGTGCCACCGTCTGCAAGTGAAGGTGACGAGCGAACTGTCTCATAGTCATGGAATGCAGCACCATTAAGACAAAAGCAATGTGTTCATGAAGACTTAAGGAAAATGTCACTACTGCAACATTAGGAATGTCCTGCACTTAATACAATTATTTTTCACCGCTACAGTTTGAAGAATGTAAATATGCACCTGAGTGGGGCTCTTTTATTTGTTTGTTTGTTTTTGAAATGACCATAAATATACAAATATAGGACACTGGGTGTTATCTTTTTTTTAATTTTATTCAGGTATGTTTGGGGAGACAACTGTTTATAGAATTTTATTGTAGATATATACGAGAACAGAGCAGTACTTTACATGATTACTTTTCCTGTTGATTGTTCAAATATAATTTAAGAAAATTCCACTTAATAGGCTTAACGATTTCTATGTTTTTAGATAGTTGATGCATGTGTAAATTTGTAGCTGTCTTGGAAAGCACTGTGCATGTATGTAATGAGTATATAATATCTGAGAATATTATATATGACTATTACTTATACATGCACATGCACTGTGGCTTAAAATACCATACCTACTAGCAAAGGAGGTTCAGTCAGGCACTATTATGTTATTTACCTTGTGTTATATGTTACCTTTATGTTAGACAATCAGGATTTTGTTTTCCCAGCCAGAGTTTTCATCTATAGTTAATAGCAGAATGGTACCAATTCAGAAATGTCTACAAAGGAATAAATATAATGCATGACCTCTGTATAAAAACTCTGTTTCGATCAATGACATCAAAGCCTTGTCAAGATGGTACATATTGGAAAAAAAAAAATAAGTATTTGGAGCCATTTTCCTGTTTTAAGAATTAGGCCACAGATAACATTGTGGAGTCCAGGGCTTTTTTGACCAAACAATAGATATTTCCACCAGGACACATAAAACAGTTTTTTTTTTTCTTTGGATTTCAAGTTGTGAAAGAACCTTCATTTTGGTGCTTATTGTATCTTTAACAGAGAAATACAGTCTGTAGATTATGACCACCAGCAATTTTTGCTAATAAAATTAGAGGAAAAGAGTAGGTCAGAGCCCAGGGTCCTAATGCCATTTCATGTAAACATTTTTCTCTCTAACCATTTTTTTTTTTCAAAGAAGAGGAAGAAAGAGAATATACAAAGTAAAGAAGTAGTTCTTTATGTTCATTCTCTTGAATAAGTTTGTTAGAAAATGCAGCAATAAAGGGGGAGGCAGGACTTTCTACGTCCTTCTAGTCTGGGGTCTCTAATTTTTTCAACTCCACAATGCTGTATTATAAAAATATAGCAAAACCTTGATAGATTAGAATAAAAGATCTGGGTTATTCTACAGAGCTAATACACCTCAAAGCCAAAACTATTTCCTGTGCCGTCTGGAATTGCATCATCCATCTAGCCGGGGATTATTTTTTTAGCAACTTTTAAAAGTACAGAATGCAAGAGGTGAGATCACGATTAGACAATTTGGATTTCCTAGTACTTCCTCACTTCTCCACTTGCTGACCAATCAAAGCGATCACCAGAAAAGCATAAATTCCAGGGAGTTTGTTCTGCCTGTGTTCTGGAGGCCTTATGCCTTTGGTCTCATTTGATCCAAAATAAGATTTTTTAAAAGGGAGCTAGAGAAGAGCTTAGTGTATAAGACAATGAAAATTATGATCTCCTATAAGTGTAGCCTGGCCATCAACTCATGAAGACCTGCCCTTTTCTCCTTGTCCAACACACACACACACAAATGCACACCTGCTTTGTGAAGTTTCCATCAGTGGAAACTTTTGATTTTTTTTTTTATCTCTTATGCTCTCCTGAAGTTAGATGGTTGAGAGCCATCTCCATGATGCCACAGAACTGCAAACTGATGATCAAACAGTAGTGTTAGTCTTTGCTTTTAGAAAACAGAGTCTTTGCCCACATCATGATTGATGAATTCCTAACCAATAGGGAAAAACAGAAAGGCTTTAAAATAATGAATCTCTTTCTCAACTACCGTTATATTCAATTAATTTAACTACATTGAACCAAATTACCTTCAGTGTCTAAGAAGACAGCTGTAGACTGCTTATTATGCTGCTACAGGGACTCAATTCTTTTTGGTGTAAATGTCACTCCTGCTAGCTCTTTGTATAAAGAATTAATTCCAAGAGTCATATTTCCTTCTAATGGAAAGATTACTTTACTGATTGCTAGGAAAACAGGGTAATGGAAGGCACTCAATTAAACCAAACCGTTTCCAAATGCAATGTATGTTTTATGATTGGCTTGTGATAGGCGATGCTTAATGTGTCTACTTGGTGTTTCCCTTTGAGCTTTGAACTTATGTCAAACTTTGTTTTCATTGTTCTGTTGGCTTAGTGTTTCCAATTGTCAGCCTGTAATTCCTGCTCAGTTGCAAAGGGAACCATTTGTTTCCTCCAGTTTACCTTAGAGGATTTAAATTGGCTGAATTGATGAAGTGGCTGAGAATTTCTCCTCCCCTGTCCCATGGGTGATATAGGAAAAAGATTGTTCCCCACATTTGCCTCAGGAGGTACTGGATTTGAATTTGTGTCGTTTCCACTAGTGCAAGCATTTCACTGGGACGGCATGAACCTTTTGAAGCTAGGGGACAGGAAACAGCTAGCAACTGAACCAGAACAAAATAGTGGAAACCAGTACACACTCAGCCCCGTTCAGTTGAGAAAAGAGATTTCCATTTTTCGCCACAGTTGCCAAATCTGTCCCTTGAAAGAGAGCCAAGTCATGTTTTCAGTGGTAACAAAGCACCTTTAAAAGCTGCCCTTTGAACATCTCCTTGCTGCATCTCGAGGTATTTTGAAATTTCAGTTAAGAACAACTTTCTTTACCACATGCAATCTTTGTCCCTGCCCCATGAAGACTCATGAGTGGTTGCAACACATTCATGATAAAATGTGCACTGGAAGAAAGGACCCAGGATCTGTACTTTTCACTTCAAACTTCGTAAATGACAATCACTGCTTGATGCAGATGTTGCACTGTATTCACTCAGGGATGTTTTGTTTTTTTAAAAAAGAAAAAAAGAAGAAAAAAAAATACACCAAGAAGGAAGGAAAAAAGAAAAAACAGGAAAATGACAACAAAATGTAAATGGCATAAATTAAATATGCCAGTAAGAGAACCTCTCTGACAAGGCTTTCAGACCAACGAGCAGTAACTTCATGTTGTAAGCTGAATTTACTTTCACTATTTGGACTTGCTGAAAAGTTGCTCATGAGTAGGAATAATTTAGTCTCATTTTCTAAAATCTGCTGAGAGCCAAATGATCCAGCTGCCCCATCTATAGGAATATGTATCTCCCAGAGAACCCAAGCTTCCTATACAAGTCCTGAGCAAGCCATCTCAGTAGCATTCGATGAACCTGACAACGGAGGTGACCTGTGGTCTGTAAAAAGAAAGGCAAATTTTGGAGGCAATATAGGAGAATAAGGGATTCCACATCTGGCTTAACATCTCACATCTGCCCCAACTCTCCATGACTCAGGTCCTCTTTGTATTCCTTTTTCTGCAGCTCTTTTATCCCCAAAGACTGAAAGCTGAGGGTGGAGATGTATTCGACAAACATACCCTTTCTGGATTTCCCTTGTTTTAATAGTGTCTTCAGGGCTCTGGACTAAAGGACCACTGAGTAGGTGAAAACAGAGAATATAGTGGTCTCTTGGGTAGACTTCTTTGATAGAATCTAAGAGACTCTGGATATTAACAGTAGGTGCCAGGGAGGCATCAGTTCATTTCCTATCGTAGCTGCCTGTTCAACACATAACTTCATAGCAGTCAAGCTCAACTGCTTGGAGGAAACCTCGCACATGGATAGTCAACTCAGGCTCACTTTCTACAGTCCCATGGGTACCAGACTTGACTGCAAAAGCAATTCTTGTGTCCCAAGGACGCAACTTAACAGCTTTTTTCAAAAACATCAGTCAGCTGCAAATGATGTCAGTTTTGTTCCATGTTCTTTGTTTCCATTTATTACAGAAGCAAGGAAGAATTCTACTGCTATTGGAAATTAGAAGAAATAACTTTTTCACGATTCTTTTTTCTCTGTAAACTTTAGTTTCCAGTGGGTTACGACGATTGACAGGAAATTCAGGCAAGGATGTCTGTGCCCAGACAGAACCACCGTTCAAGAGAACAGCAATAACTTTGAAGTGTGCATCTGTAGTCAAACTTTGTACAAAGTCCCTCTAAACAGAAAGAAAGGCTCACCATCTGCTTTAGGTGAAGTGGTATTTGATTTTCTGTTCCCAACTACTAGTGCAAACAGCAACCTGATATGGGAAACCACGTGGGTCTTTAGACAAGAGTTGACAACCATTTGGGGTTGGTAGTAGGGGAGTGTCTCAGGACACCAGAGGTACATGTTCATTTAAAGCAAAGGTTAAAAATTCCAAAGTCTAAAAGGGCCAGGGAGTTGATGCAAATGAGCTTGCCACTAGCAGACCGGTGGCCAGCTAGCAAGGAAATGCCCCAATGAAAAGGGGCATCCAACAGTCAGCAAAGCTGAAGTATTGCTAAAGTTTCTAAATCTTATGCAGTCTCTTGAGTTGTAAATGTCAGTTGATTCAGAGCTTAGTGCAGACCAAACAAATATGTCTCTGGGCAGAAGGCGGTCCACGATTTGCAACCCCTGGTTTAAAGCAAAATCCAATCTAGGGGCCTGTTTGGCTGGAGCAAGTCTGTCCAGATAAAACTCTGGATGATATCAGTCGGGGGTTAGGGGTCAGGAGATCTTGCTCTTCTGATTCTCAATTTCGTTTTCATATTTGACTATCACTGCTAGAATATATAGTAAGAGGTCAGCTTTAAAAATGGCAAACAGTCTAAAAATGAAAATAATTTAATGATGGCTTATAAAAGACACTTCCATCCGTTTTGCCCAAACTCCCAGCTTCATAGAGCCAGGTGGTCAGATTTCTTGCCACTTTTCTTCTGAAAGTCCAATGCACAATTTTTATGCTTTTGAGTCTCAGTGTGTTTCTTTAGATGTGTGGCTTCATTATCTAGGAGTTCTTACTTTTCCCTTGGTTGTAGCTAAAGAATTCATTCAATAATCACAATAGCATAGTCCTCCATTGTTATGAAGTGCGGGACCATGGACCCCTTTGCAGTGGATGGGGGTTGTCTGTTGGTGCACTTTTTTCCCAAGCTGCTGAAATTCCTCCAAAGTGAACCGGCCATAGTAATCTTTGCCTCCTGCATGACTGTAAGCACAACCTCCAGTGATCAGACAGAGCAGCTCAGTGATTGTTCTTATGGCCAAAAATAAAGCACAAGTTTACCGGCATTGAATAAGCCCAGCTGAGGGAAGCCAGGGAATGTGCATCCCCGCTGGGCAGCATGATCCTTCTATAAAACCATGCTCTTTGGGCAGCGGCTGGAGGGCATTTGCCCGCCTGGGTCACGACCAGATGCAGACACACACTAGGTATGTCTGAGAAGCTCCAGATCCCATCTCCAAGCACAGTACTGTCTGCTTCATCTGATTAACACACACACACAGGAATGAAAACTACACCTATAGAAAACTGAGTATGTATTGTAGAAATGTAGAGGAAAAATAAAAATATTTTTTCAAATGTAATTACTTTTAATATATGCTTGTGGAAGGTCTAATACAATGTATGCTGTCTCTGTAATTTTTTCTGTAAATAACCAGAGACAGTGAATACACTGATTTTTCTATGTCTCTGTTTAAGCATAAGACTTTGTAACGATTTTTTTAGAGGGGGAAAAACCAACAAAGAGCGAATATGTACTTGCTTCCTTTCTGCGTGTTACGTACTTCTCAGAAACTGGTTGTAACAGTTTAAGCATCTTGACTGGTCATTGGTGTTAAGTGTACACTTCTTTTTATAAGACAGCTGAGAAAGGGACAGGGCTGTCAATTAAATCTGCTCCAAAGAATCTGTATTGAAGATTGGCCTAAGACCTGCAAACTCTATCTGAACTAGACAACATGAAAAAGGAAAGTTTTAAAAAAAATGTTGCCTAAGTCCTCTTTCCTCGTAGCAAATGGCTTAGTCCATATCCTTTCTGCATGGAATAGCTTAAGGAAAACAAACTCTGCTTTCTGATGAACAAAATATTTTTGTACACATTTATTTCGTATTAATAACCCCAAGGTCAGACCACTCATTCGCTGAAGCCATAACTGACCTTTACCAAATAAATGTTGTCAAGAACCTGGGGGAGGGTTGGGGAGAGACTGAGAGGGAGGAAAATTGAAGGTGTCATGAGCTGTAACAACACAGGCAGGAGCAAGTCTGATGAACCTGATGCTTTTCCTGCATCCCAAATACGAGTTTAAAAGGCTAGTATTTTATGATGACCGATTTATAATTTAAAAAAAAGATATTTAGATTTAAATGAGACTTTCCAGTATTTTTGAAATCCCTGACAATAATTCCTTGCTTTTAGGGTTGAGAGAAATGATTTTCATATACTTCCAACATTCAGAGATTTAATGTTTTTACCTTAGCTCCAGCTTACGCATGTAAAGTGGAGAGCAGCGCTGCAACCTCCAGCGTTGAAACCATGTGCTGTTAGGGGCTTAGCTGTACCTACCGACCACTACTGCACCTTGAATGTGCAGCTTGTGTCTCTTACTAGCATGCACGTCATTGCTGGCAACGCGCACCAGGTGCATTGCCAGACGTATGTAAAATAAAAGTATGCACTCTAAAAAGCATAATAATTATTCTTTTTTAAAGGAATAATGCCTCCTATAGTCTTTGATTTTTCTGGAGCTTAATTACATTATTACATGTATTATTATTGGCCTATAGAGGCAAAAGGCAAACTACAAATAAACCCAGTGACATATATAGTTTTAAAATCTACAGTTTTCTGATCTCTCTCTCCTTGTTTAACATGTAAGGCCTAATTTCTGTGTACGTGAGTAAAACTGCAGCCTGAGTCATTTAGGAAGTAAGCATTGAGTTTTTTTATTATAAATATGCTAGAATAAAACAGCACTCCCTAACAATTAAAAACAGAGTTTTATATTACTTTAGAATGTAATAGGTTTTTGTCCTTATTTTATGTCCTGTAAATTATTAGTTGAATACTGTTAGCATTCCCTGATAATGCACACATGATTTCTGAATGTTTTCTGTAAATGACAATCAATGTTTATGAAGTTCCCTCCTTTAATGCTGAACAAAATTAAAAGAAGGAAAAGAAAAAGTCTTGCCTCGTTTTCTTTTTCTTACACAGGAAACAAGGAGGCTGTGAAGAAGATAGATTTGGCTTTGAAAACATTATTCCATGGGTTCCAACTTACAGAGTTGCCCTTTTTCTAGTAAATACTGGGTAATTTTTTTCTGGAAATTCTTGTGCCCTCATGGACTTGGCCTGAGTTAGAAATGCTCATTGAGAAAAGACCCAGGCTTCATTCTAGCCAAAGAGCTTACAAAGTTGGAATTAAAATGAGAGCAACACTCTCAAAGATAATAAGTAAAATAAAGCTAATAGCCCTCCTTTCCTAGAACTTTCACAAAACAAAGCCCCTGCTAGCAGAATCATAAGCAACTCCTCTGCTGCTGAAGTAAGTTACAGCAGGTTTGAAATACATGAAAGTTTTCAGATAATAATTCATGATTAAGTCTCTAGATCTGATTTTTTTTAAACAAATCATCACCAAGCTGCTCCAAAACCAGAATCAATGCTCACCAACATACGAATGCTCTGAGTCTTATCTGAGCTGTAGTCAGAAGCGATTGAAGATAATCACAGACTCACAGTGATGTTTTAAAAAAAAGTTCTAAGAGGTGATGGTAATTTTTCAGGTGCTTGGTAGTTGTTGCAGGTTGGGGTCCCTAGAGCTGAGATGTTCTAAGAAAAGTAGTTTAAAGCAAGATTTAATGATTTTAAAACTAAAACCACTGGCCCATATGACAGGATGAGCATCAGAAAGCTTTCTGTAGAGTCTCTCCCAACTTTAGTCTTTGGAACCAGTAGAAACCCTTGCAGTACGTATGTTTCAAGCAACTTCTCAGCTCAAAACGTCCGGATCCCCTGTGGACCTGAAACAGAACTGCACTGATGTTTCTGTTAGAGCACCACTTGTGTCCCTCGGTTTCTAAGATGGTCTTCAAGTGACCAGAGACATCAAGTACATCAACACAACCTATCCCAGGCTCATGTCAATTGTCACCAATAGGTCATAGAACTCTTTACTATAAAATCATCTAAATTTTTATCAGAAAGCTAGATTTAAGCAGCACTGGAACTCAAGGTGAAATTTACCATTTTTTACATTTAGGTTGACCCATATAAGATGACAATTATTCACCTTTGATAGTGCTACCAAAATTACGAATTAAGCCTTTTTTGTGCACAAAGCTTTGTTTCATTCATAGATCCTCTTCTTTATTTAAGAGTAAGAACTGGTTACATGTTCCCATAATCACACTAGGCTCGTGTGCATGAGGCATTTCAGGTATCAAAGGAGTAGCCAGGGTTTGGCCTCATACTCCAGTGGCAGCAGCTCCTTGACCAAAATAAAGATGAGGTAGAAGTGAAGCAAACCCTCTAATGCCATCTTGGTAGGAAGGTGCCTCAGATTACCAAGCCACCATACTATAAAAGTTTTCTCTGTTTTCCAAACTTGAACTTGCTGAGCTTAAGTGGTTGAATAAAGATTATTCTAAGAGACTACAGAATTCTTGATGGCGATGCCTCACAGATCTTAAATCTCCCAAGTTCGTGGAGTAGGGCATGGCATAGTGCAAGCATTCAACAAAGGTGGCAACTATGTATTGGGGTCCATTCTCCTTTTGTAATTTTAGCTTCCCTACTATCTATTCCCTGTCATCTTACTGGTTTTGCCCTTGAGCAAATCATCCTCCAGCAGAGGCACCAGATATAGACATGCTTTTTACCGTAAGAAATGAGAGGGGAAACGGTAGCCCACTGGCAAAGGCCATTGGAAAAATGCTCTTTCCCTTCCTTTCTCCAAAGATTTAACCAAAAGCAATAAGAGAAGGAGCCTGAGTGGCTAAAAAGCCTGGACTTGCCATGTCCCTCTCAAATCTCCCAGTCTGGTTACATCCGATGACAAAGTCTCAGTCAAAAAGAAGAGATCTGGAGAACTGATTAATTCTTAAGCTATATCACTGCACAAGTAAGAAATTTTAGAGAAGGTACTACTTTCTAAGAGATGGAACCCATTATATCTGTGACCATGTGTTCCTGTTGCTGCAGTCATAACAGTGGGCCAGATGTCATCTTAGTCACTGGATACTTTGCATGTGGCCAGAGATGAGGGAAACAAGAGAGAGCTTGCAGGATTACACAGTAGGTTTGGATGGGCCAGGCCTACCCACATTCCATGAGTCGGAATTAAGCCCACAGAACCACATAACAGTAAAGGTTATGGGAAATGTAGTCCACTTGCATGCCCATGGGAAAGGGAAACCAGGTTGGGAAACACTTAGCAGTCCTGACACAAATGTGAAAGGAGTCCAAGAAAATCTCTAATCTGATTTCCTATCAGATACTGCAACAAACATTTATCAACAAATACTTATTTCCACTAAAATATGCCAGACACTATGTACTGGGAATACAGTTGTGAAGTTGGACAGATATAGACTCCGCCCTTATGGAATCTATGCTCTAGGTCCAAGAAAGATGGGTATACAAAAGGGTGAAAATTAATACAAATAACTACAAAAGATAAAACTTTATGACAACTGTTACACTAGCTACAAAAAAAATTACATGGTGTTCATACAGGTGGTCACTTAATTCTCTATTTAATTCTACTCTTGAACTCATTATCACCCATCATAGCCCATTCTGGTGTTTTTTGTTTTACAATGTTAATTATTTTATTAATTTCTTAATGGTGAGACAAAAATCTTCCTTCTCTTATCTTTTATCCCCAATTATAGCTAGCTCTGCTTATTAAGACTAAGCAGAGCAAGTGTATGTCTAGACCTATTTTGGCACATCAACACCCTAGATAAAACAGATATATCGTTCACTCCTCACTCCCAGGCTTCTTTTTTGCACATCGAAAATTATCTGTTACCCAAACATTCCCCACAATGTAATCCGCTCATAAAGACAAGTGTTGTTCACTTGAAGAACCTCATCGGAACAACCAATAACACAAATCAGTGACAAGAGAATCAATTGGACATCCTGCATATATCAGTGATGTCAGTCATATCTGCATTTAGAACACGGCTTTTACAGACACTTATGTTTTAAAATGTAGGGGTTTTAATTATTATTCCTATTACGATTACAACTACTACTACTACCACTATGATGATGATGATGCAGGTATGGTGAAGCAGGTTTGTTACTGACAGTTCCCAATTAGAGAAAAAAGAATGCACAAATAGACACACCTCCTCCTCTTTTATAGTGTGCATTCCAGTGATATTTTGTAATTTCCCACCTATTCAATGAGATGATGACACTAAACTGATTTCAAGAAAATGAAGGTATTCCTCGAACATCTGTATTTATGAAGACAAGTCACACAGTTTGTTCCTAATGCAAAGAAAAGGGGTCAAAGTAGCATCAGAAAATAACAGGGCACAGAGAAGAGAGAAAGTCATTTGAAGAAAGCTGTAAGAGGCATCTGAGAGGTAAATGGATTAAGTGGGAATTCTGGGATTCAAATGTGGCTGCAATCCCAAACATACCTTCATCCTTCCATGCACTTTTCCCAGGGTCCAATGACCCACTTATGTATTAAACATGAAATAAGAGAATTTACAACACGTTCTCATAGCCAGCTAAAAATATTTAACCAGGAGGATGGAGAATAGAATTAATAATCACTTTATAGCTCCAAGTAGCAGCAGAAGGGATTTGCCAAATGGCAGGGAAGTTTTACTGGAGCTATGATCCATACCAAGCTACCATGTAGTATCTCTGAGAATTTGTTAACAACTTCTTTCTGCGTACTTCCCATCCTTGCCACACTCTACAAACAAGCCTAAAGCCCTGCAGTTCTCTAACATGTTCAGGTAAAATGCCATGTGCCCTTTCCCCTTTGGAAAGGTAAAACATTTTAAGGTGGGATGGAGCTGATTAAGTGTTAGGGGTAGGTTAGTGGGGAAAGCAAAGTCGGGAACGACTTTCCCCAAATAAATAGTAACTCTGATGACCTTCAGTCTGCAGAAAATTCAAATCCCACATCCACATCATTGGTCAGGGAATTCTTGTTCATTATGCAGTGAAATTCCCTGTGCACAACCACACAGATGATTAGATAAAAACATGACACGTGTAGAAACTTGATTTTTTTTTTTTTTGGAGGGGAGGGGTGTCTGGTGCTTAAAGCCATTGAGCCCTAGATGTTTCTAGTTTTTGGAAGAAAAATTCATAAAAAAGATTAGCTATTAAAATAATCCCCTCCCCCCAAATAACCATTTGGCACACATCTTAATTCTACATCATCCAACTGAAAGAAAATCTTCATCTTTATTGATTTTTTAAGTTAAAACTAATTGTTTCAGGATAATAAAAAAGGGGAGGTCTCTCTAAATTCTCCTTTCCAAAGCACTGTTCCTCCCTGAAATTAGGAATTAAATTCTTAAAAGTAATTTTATGTGAACTTGTGGAGACTCAACTCTCAGGTAGCTAACTGGCACCATTCTGTGGGAAATATTCCTTAGCAAAATTTAAAGCTCTTATCTGGACAGGTTCAAGGTAGCAGTCAGATTGCTCTTTCTAATTCCCATTCCAGAGAGGAGTCCCAGATGCTATCTAGACAGTTCCATCCAACTTCCAGCTTTTACCTCACTCACACCTTCACCTGCCCCCCCAACTGCCCTCAATTGACTGTGCAGTAAAATACTTTTTAAAAATAGACTCTTCAAAGAGCGAGCCCAGATGTTTGCTTAAAACAACCAGTAAATTTTTTCACACTAGTTTTTTTCATTAGTTTTTCACAAAGATTGTATTAGCTACTTTTCTGTTTGTCCCCAAAGGTCAGGGATAACAATTTCTAAAGGCAAGGGATTGTGATCAAGTGTAAAAGAAAAATCTGAGAGGGAAAGCAGAAAGGAGAGCTGAGCTCAGGCCCCACATCCCCAAATCATGTCTCTTTCCCTCATCCATTCAACAAACATTAATACTTATGTGCTAAGTATTATACCAGATCCAAAGGATAAAAAGATGGCTAACATGGTCCCTGTCCCTGAGGTTTCTCATAGTGTAGCAAGGGTGGCAGACCAGCAAACAAAGGCAGTGACACACATCACAAGAGGTGTTTAGAGAGAGGATTCTGGTACCTGTAAAGGGGGTGCAATTAAATCTACTTGGAAATAGCTGTGGGAGCAAAATGGGGAAACTTAGAGAAACAGTGCCATTTGAAATGAGCCCTGAAGGACGACAAGATGTTCTTCCTAATAAAGAGTATTTCTAGTAGTGGAAGAAGCATATACAAAGAGAGAGAGAGAGAGGGAGAGAGAGAGAGAGAGAAGGCTAGAATATGAAGCAACTGGCAGCTGCATTCCAAATATTACCCTCAGACATGTTTTGTTTGGCTTATACTTAATTAGGAAATTCCATATAAAACTGGACTCTCCAGATTCTTTTATTTAAAAAAATAGAAGATCTGGCAATAATATTCCCACATTCTCATATGGAAGAATTGTTCCTTTTAGGACATGTTTTCTCCAGTTTTGCTCTTTACTCATATGTTACCAGCCTGGCTCCTTCGATGACTGAGTACATGGTGAACAATGATGAAAGATCAATGGAGAAAAGGGTAAAAGTAGGCTAGTTACGAAGGCTCTGGAATCCTGCCTGAAAAGCTTTCTGAAAAGCATATCTTTAACTCGGTGTTGCTATGACTATGCCCTCATGGAACTGGTCATCCACAAGCTGGGTTTTCCTTATAAGTCTTTTTTAAACATTGGGACTGGTTGCCACTCATCTACATTGATGTACTAGGAAAAAATGTGTTATTTATTATAATCGCAACTACCTGCTCTGGAAGACAATTTCTGTTAAGTAGAAAACTCTCCATTCTATTGAGACGTAAGAGTTTTGGATTTACAAGTTTTGGAGAAGAATTCAAAGTTCCGAAGGCTCTCCAAGAGGAAGGAAGTATATGGGGAAACGGGGGGAAGACACCAAGAAAGGAGCCAATGAGATCATGAAACTTAGGTACAGATGGGCCAAAGGATCCATGAGGAAGTCTCAGTGGCAGGATTTTAGGAACAGGGATGGTAAATGTATGGCTTTAGATTGTTTTCTGCTTGGTGAACAATACGGCACCACCACCTCCACCATGACCCTCCCACCACAGACTCCTCATTTTCAATAAAGTCAACCTCAAAATGGTTTATGTGACCTTGAGGATTCAAATACCCAGAAACTCACAGAAATATTCATATGATGCTTAGATTTCTTTAGCTAGATGTTAGATGGAGCATGGAGTTGTGTGCTTCATCTAGATCTCATAAAACAAGAAAGGCCTACCCAATATTAAGTTTATACTGGAACTTAATAACTGATGAAATAATATTTAAAAGAAAATTTGCTTATTAAATTATTTTATGACTAATCTTAATATCTGATAATAATGTATTCTTTTTCTGTAAGGAGCAACATGACTCCCAGGAGCTCTGACACCTGAACACATGTGCTGACATGAAGCAAGAGACTTTCTGAGGCTCTCCATGTCCCTAATTGGGAAATGATCCATGGAACTCAACCTAGGAGGAACCAGAGGGTACTTCCTCCAAGCCTCCCCCTGCCTTGTGGGGAGGTAGTGCCCTTGTAGGCAAAGGCCATGGCAAGCTCTATACTAGCTTGCCTGACTGCCCTTTGTTAATGAGCACAGCTCTACCTGCAATGGAACTGAATTGCAAGGTCTCACCAGCTGGTGAAACAGCTTTGGTCTATAATTCACCTCCTGGCTCCTGGTTCTTATGTCTGATGAATGCAAATCCCCAAGCTTCTCATTCTGAATGGTGCCTATAGTAAAGCTTGGGTCTCACAGTAAATCATCAACTCATAATCCTGCCTTCAGCTGGAATTAAATGTGCCCCTCAGATTTCCCAGTCTGGAGACTCTTGCCAAGACAACAAAGGAAGCATCTGCTCAGCTTCGTGTTTGACCAAAATGACCACTGGGACACATGTGAACCAAACCTTATGAAGCTGACAACCTAATTGGGGTAGGGGTGGGGAGAAGACAATAATCCAATAAAGCAAAGAACTGTATCTTATACCTAGAATCAGCACAAGAAATATTTACTGAATTGATTAATTAATCCAAGAAGATAAAACAATGCACCTTCGAGACACAGAAATTACATTGACTTTTGCAACTATCAGTGCTAGAAGACAATAAAATGCTATTTACCAGCATTCAGGGAAAAAATCTAAAATTTATTATCCAAGAATCCTACACTCCACCAATTTCTTGTTCCTATGTGAAGATGCAAAAAAATCATATTCAAATATGCAAAATTACAAGAGAATAGTATCTATATACCTTTCCTGGATAAAGAAGAAGAGACTTTTCTAAGATGTTTACCAAAACACTGAAAGATGAGCCAAACACAGCAAAAGAAAATAGTAAGAGTTAATAGTGCTTAGTGCTTACTATATGCTAGGCACTCTCCTGGGTGCTTACAGTAGTTCATTTAAATCTTTTTGTGAAAATCAGTGAAGTTACTACTATTATTATTCCCCATTTCCAGTGAGGAAGATGAGACGTAGAGAAGTTCACTTTCCTGCTCAAAACTGTACAGCCAACAAGAGGTGGCACCAGAATTTGAACCCAGGCATTCTGGCTCCAAATTTCACACTCTTAGCCTTTATACTATACTGCTTTTTTTTTTTTAACATCTTTTTTGGAGTATAATTGCTTTACAATGGTGTGTTAGTTTCTGCTTTATAACAAAGTGAATCAGTTATACATATACGTATGTTCCCGTATCTCTTCCCTCTTGTGTCTCCCTCCCTCCCACCTTCCATACCCCACCCCTCTAGGTGGTCACAAACCACCTAGCTGATCTCCCTGTGCTATGCGGCTACTTCCCACTAGCTATCTATTTTACGTTTGGTAGTGTATATATGTCCATGCCACTCTCTCACTTGTCCCAGCTTACCCTTCCCCCTCCCCATATCCTCAAGTCCATGCTCTAGTAGGTCTGCGTCTTTATTCCCATCTAGCCCCTAGGTTCTTCATGACATTTTTTGTTGTTGTTTTTTTTCTTAGATTCCATATATATGTGTTAGCATATGGTATTTGTTTTTCTCTTTCTGACTTACTTCACTCTGTATGACAGACTCTAGGTCCATCCACCTCACTACAAATAACTCAATTTCATTTCTTTTTATGGCTGAGTAATATTCCATTGTATATAGGTGCCACATCTTCTTTATCCATTCATCTGTTGATGGACACTTAGGTTGCTTCCATGTCCTGGCTATTGTAAATAGAGCTGCAATGAAAATTTTGGTACATGACTCTTTTTGAATTATGGTTTTCTCAGGGTATATGCCCAGTAGTGGGACTGCAGTCCAAAAATGGGCAGAAGACCTAAATAGACATTTCTCCAAAGAAGATATACAGATTGCCAACAAACACATGAAAGAATGCTCAACATCATTAATCATTAGAGAAATGAAAATCAAAACTACAATGAGATACCATCTCACACCGGTCAGAATGGCCATCATCAAAAAATCTAGAAACAATAAATGCTGGAGAGGGTGTGAGGAAAAGGGAACACTCTTGTACTGTTGGTGGGAATGTAAATTGATACAGCCATTATGGAGAACAGTATGGAGGTTCCTTAAAAAAACTATACTGCTTTTAATAAACCTTTAAACATAATTACAAAAGTTAATTGATAAATTTAAATAATTACTTCACTTATTATTACAAAACTAACACTAAAAAAACAGTTTTTGTTTCAAATAATACAATGCAGAACCCGAGAAATAATAAATGATGATTAAAATGCAGAGAATACATCTTTAAAGCAAAAATACTAAACTCATTGCCTATAAAGCAGAATCAAAATTAATTGTTTTGATTTTGATATGATGATTAGATATATAGGCTTAAGAATGTTCTTTAAAAAGAGCTTTAATGTAACCACTGATAAAATATTTAAAAGAATGTTTAGCTTTGAGTCAAATCAAACTTCCATGGAAGGCATCTAAAAATGTTAGATAGCTGGCAGGGCAGGAACCTCAGGGCAGCAGAAGTAGCCCCTTGGCCCAAGACACCTGGAACACCAGCCTGTCCTGCCTGTTCCCTTCCCTGGCCTCTAGTGAAGTAGAAAAGACTCATAAAAACAAATCACGTGGAGTTCTGGTCAAAGATGGTGATATAGGAGGCTACTGAACTCCCTTCCTCCCATGGACATACCAAATGTACAGGTACATGTGGAGCAATTCCCTCTAAGATAAATCCATAAACTAGCTGAGCAACACCTACACATCGGGCAAATGAGAAAATACCCACATCAAAACACATCGGGCAAATGAGAAAATACCCACATCAAAAGCTGAGGGCTTCCCTGGTGGCGCAGCGGTTGAGAGTCCACCTGCCGATGCAGGGGACACAGGTTCGTGCCCCAGTCTGGGAGGATCCCGCATGCCGTGGAGCGGCTGGGCCCGTGGGCCATGGCCGCTGGGCCTGCGCGTCTGGAGCCTGTGCTCTGCAACGGGAGAGGCCGCAGCGGTGAGAGGCCCGCGTACCACAAAAAAAAAAAAAAAAAAAAAAAACTGGGGCTGACCATCATCCTCCCTGGAGACCAGGGAATCCAGAAGATGCCTCCTCCACTTTCTGCTCTAGCCCACCACAGATCACCAGTATCTTCCTGGAAGGAGCTTGAACTCACACCTGTGCTCCAGTTTTTGCAGCTGCCATCCAAGAGATGGGCCCCTGGATCTTCTGCCTCTGATAGCCAACAGGGCTTGCATTTAAGAATCCCACAGGATGGTAGAAAACAAAGAAGCAGTTCTTAACAGATACAGAATCACCCCCCACACACAGCTATACACCCAAGCCAAGTACAGAGGGCACAGGCAAAACTGAACATCTCCCGGTTTCTCTCTGGAATGTGCTCAACTTCATACTTCCCAGATGCTACCTGAGGGCCCAGCTGCCAATCAACCTGCATGTAGGTGCTGACTGCCAACCTCCCCCTTAGGACACTGACAGGTCTTGGCACACCCTCAACTACTGGGAGGAACCAAGAACAAAGAAGGTGGCTTGGACACTCACAAAGCTTTGAGAGACAGCTAAGTGCTCAGGCCAGGCTGATTGACAAGCTTCATCTCCTACATGAGATCATTCTTTCAAGACTGGGAGAGGGCATATAATCAGAGAAAATCATAATTCAAAAAGACACAGGCACCCCAATTTTCACTGCAACACTATTTACAATAGCCAGGTCATGGAAGCAACCTAAATGCCCGGCGACAGACGAATGGATAAAGAAGATGTGGTACATATGTACAATGGAATGTTATTCAGCCATAAAAAGGAACGAAATTGGGTCATTTGTAGAGATGTGGATGGACCTAGAGACTGTCATACAGAGTGAAGTAAGTCAGAAAGAGAAAAACAAGTATCGTATATTAACGCATATATGTGGAACCTAGAAAAATGTACAGATGAACCAGTTTGCAGGGCAGAAACAGAGACAGAGATGTAGAGAACAAACGTATGGACACCAAGGGGAGAAGCAGGGGGTGGGTGGTGGTGGGATGAATTGGAAGATTGGGATTGACATGTATACACCAATATGTATAAAATAAATAACTAATAAGAACCTGCTATATAAAAATAAATAAATAAATAAATAAAAACAAACAAAAAGACTGGGAGAGGTGGCTGCTTTACGTAATGCATAGAAACAAATACAGAAGAAAATGAAGAAACAGAAGAATATAAATAACAAGATAAAATTCCAGAAACAGATCTTAATGAAATAGAGATAAGTGGTTAACCTGATACAGAGTTCAAAATAATGGTCATTAAGATGCTCACTGAGGTCAGAAGAACAATACATGAACAAAGTGAGAATTTCATTGAAGAGAAAATATTTTTAAAGTACCAAACAGAGGGAATTCCCTGGTGATCTAGTGGTTAGGACTTCGCACTTTCAACTGCTGAGGGCCTGGATTGGATCCCTGGTCGGGGAAGTAGGATTCCCACAAGCCACGTAGCAAGGCCAAAAAAAAACCCAGAACCAAACAGAAATCACAGAGTTGAAGAATACAATAATCGAACTGAAAAATTCAATAGAGGGGTTCAACAACAGTTCAAGCTGAAGAAAGGATCAGGAAACTCAAAGACAGGACATTGAAATTCATCCACTCAGAAGAGAAAAAAAAAAAAAAGAGTGAAGATAGCTTAAAGGATTTATGGGACCATAAATTTGATCAATATACACATTATAGGAACCCAGAAAGAAAAGAGAGAAAGGAGTAGAAAACTTATTCAGAAAAATAAACAGATATCTAGATCCAGGAATCTCAGAGTTCCAAATAATATGAATCCAAAGAGACCCACTCTGAGACACAATATAATTACATTGTTAAAAATTAAAGACAAGGAATCTCAAAAGCAGCAAAAGAAAAGCAACCTGTTATATACAAGGGAACCCCTCATAAGACTATCAGAATATTTTTCAGCAGAAATTTTGCAAGCCAGAAGGGGAGTGGCATGATATATTCAAAGTGCTGAAAGGAAAAACTGCCTACCAAAAAATTCTAGCCAGCAAAGTTGTCCTATAGAATTGAAGGAGAGATAAAGAGTCTTCCAGACAAGTGAAAATGCTAGATAAAAGATGTAAGATGTTTATTCCTAGGTATTTTATTCTTTTTGTTGCAATAGTAAATGGGAGTGTTTCCTTAATTTCTCTTTCAGATTTTTCATCATTTGTGTTTAGGAATGCAGCATTAGAGATTTCTGTTCATTAATTTTGTATCCTGCTACTTTACCAAATTCATTGATTAGCTCTAGTAGTTTTCTGGTAGAGTATTTAGGATTCTCTACGTATACTATCATGTCATCTGCTACCTAAGCAGACAAAAGACTTGTATGCAGAAAACTATAAGACACTGATGCAAGAAATTAAAGATTATACAAACAGATGGAGAGATATACCATGTTCTTGGATTGGAAGAATCAACATTGTGAAAATGACTCTACTGCCCAAAGCAATCTACAGATTCAATGCAATCCTGATCCAACTATCAATGGCATTTTTCACAGAACTAGAACAAAAATTTTCACAATCTGTATGGAAACACAAAAGACCCCAAATAGCCAAAGCAATCTTGAGAAAGAAAAATGGAGCTGGAGGAATCAGGCTCCCGGACTTCA
>NW_020837951.1:44862394-44865524 GCF_003676395.1 Aethalodelphis obliquidens | reverse complement strand
GAAGGAGAGATATACCATGTTCTTGGATTGGAAGAATCAACATTGTGAAAATGACTCTACTGCCCAAAGCAATCTACAGATTCAATGCAATCCTGATCCAACTATCAATGGCATTTTTCACAGAACTAGAACAAAAATTTTCACAATCTGTATGGAAACACAAAAGACCCCAAATAGCCAAAGCAATCTTGAGAAAGAAAAATGGAGCTGGAGGAATCAGGCTCCCGGACTTCAGACTATACTACAAAGCTACAGTAATCAAGACAGTATGGTAGTGGCACAAAAACAGAAATATATATCAATGGAACAGGACAGAAAACCCAGAGGAAAATCCACATACATATGGTCACTTTTTTTTTTTTTTTTTTGTGGTACACAGGCCTCTCACTGTTGTGGCCTCTCCCATTGCGGAGCACAGCCTCCGGATGCACAGGCTCAGTGGCCATGGCTCATGGGCCCAGCCACTCTGTGGCATGTGGGATCTCCCAGACTGGGGCACGAACCCGCGTCCCCTGCACTGACCTATATACACCATCAAATGTAAAATAGCTAGCTAGTGGGAAGCAGCCACATAGCACAGGGAGATCAGCTCGGTGCTTTGTGACCACCTAGAGGGGTGGGATAAGGAGGATGGGAGGGAGATGCAAGAGGGAGGGGATATGGGGATATATGTATATGTATAGCTGGTTCACTTTGTTATACAGCAGCAACTAACACAACATTGTAAAGCAATTATACTCCAATAAAGATGTTAAAAAACAAAAAGATGTAAGATGAAATACAAGAATATCTAGCTAACAAATTCTGGCTCAAGATAAATAGGAACAAAAGACAGCTATATCGAATGACATAGAAAGAAAATATAAAATTATAGAAATCATTCAACATAACAATTTTTTGTGGCAATAAATATAACGAGTTTAAATTCCCCCATCAAGAGTCACCACAAACTGAGTTTTTTAAAACACCCCCCCACCACCACCAAAGATGGGCTTAAAAATAGAAGAAGAATGGAAGTAGATATTTAGGGAAAACACAAATAAAAAGAAGTGCAGTCCTTATGAGTCAAAATATTCAGTAACGACAAAACGTTAGCAAAATAAAATTAGAGATGAGGCATCTAATTCAGTCTTTTTTGGGGAAGCCGGTAAAGTTTCCCAAAGAAAGCCATGATGTTTATTTTGTTTGCTCACCCACTACCTCAATTCGTTTTCCATCCTTCACTGTGCTCAGTGAGTGACTCCATTAATTGAAGTTTAAATCAATTGCTTTCAAACCCTTTTCAAACTCTCTTCACAGGTGATACTGCTACCAATACACACACACTCTCGCGCGCATGCTCATACAAATAACTGAAAACAAGTTTCACAAAACGATGCTTATCTTTACCATGTGTGAATCTCTCTGACAGTTTCTAATATAATTTATCCTATTTCTTCTTTTTCCTTTTTTTCCTAAGATATCTAACATTATTAGGCACCAGGGAAATACAAATTAAAACTATGAGATACCACTACATACACCATTCATGTCTAGTAATAAAAAGAATGAAATCCTTATACACACAATCACATGGATAAATCTCAAACACATGTTAAGCAAAACAAGTCAGACACAAAAGGGTGATTCCATTTATAAAAAACTCAAGAACAGGCAAAAGATAATCTACAGTTATAGAAATCAATATCTTGGTAATGGCTGGAGAATGACTGGAAAGAAGCATGAGAAAACTTTCTGGGATGACAGAAATGTTCTCTATCATGATCTAGATGATGTTTGTATGTGTTTACGTATTTGTCAAAATTTATCAGTCTGTATGATTAATATTTGTGCATTTGACTATACATAAATTATACATCAATAAAGGAATATTAGCATTTTTAAGAGGCTAAATAAGATTTAGTCATCAAAGAGAAAGTGCGGTAAAAAGACTCCAAGCACAAGTGGCAGCACAGCAAAAGGCAAAATGAAATATAAGGCAAAGAATACCATGACCTACATCTGGAGAGGTAGAGGGCACGTGTACGCCACATTTGGAAGTTTGGACATTATTATATGTGCCATGGAAACCCTCCCGTGGAAGAATGACGTTAATAATATTGTCAGACTTGCATACACGACGTCAATCTTCTATCAATGTGAAAGATGTAGACAGGCACCAGGGAGGCCATCTGGGTGTCTTAAATATGTGTTTGTTGGAGGAGGTAAGGAGGGTGGGTTTGGGAAAGACTGGCTATTTACTGTAGCTGAAGCATGGGATACTTAGTGAGGAGGTAGAGGTGTCTAGCTTAAAGAAGATGGGTCACAACTGTAGAGGCCTTATATGCCACAGGAAGGAGTTTGACATTATCCCAGCTGAATGAATGAGAGGAAACACGAAAATGAACAGTTACAGAGCACATACTGTGTACCAGACTGTTGCTAGTTACTTAGTGTGAATTCTCTTCATCTGCATGAGAGACCCAGGATGTAGATATCATCAGCCCACTTCACAGATGAAGAAACCAAGAGACTCAGAAAGAAAGAATGAATTTTCTAAGGCCACACAGCTAGTAACCATCACAACTATAATGCAAACCAAGGACTATCTAGATTTAAATATCTGCTCTTTCCAAAATACCTCACTGTCACCATAGTTTTGAAAAACATAAAAGCATATGACAATCCTAAAATGTAGATTTTCATCCAAATTGCATGCAGGAGTCAGGAGGACCAATATGAAGGTTACTGCAATGATCCAGGCGAGCAACAATGGTACTAAAGATGGTGAGATGTGATCCTGTTCTGAATATATTTTGTAGGTAGAGCTGAGAGGATTTGTGAATAAATTGGATAGGGGGTGAAAGAAACAAGAACAATCAAGGATGGCTCCAAAACTGGGGGCCTTAGCAACCAAAAGTTTGTACTGCATTAACTGAGATGGGAGAGATTGTGGGAGAAGTAGATTTAGGGGGACATCAGGTGCTCAGGTATTAAATCAACTAAGATGTCTGCTAGACTTCAAGTCTACCGGTCAATGCCAAACAAGCATGTGGACATAAGGAACTGATACTCCAGGGAGTTTTTGTTTAAATGTGTGTGTGTGTGTGTGTGTGTGTGTGTGTGTGTGTGTGTGTGTGTGTGTGTGTGT